>NW_008628993.1:33376-98867 GCF_000691845.1 Merops nubicus
GCATTCCTGTGACACATGTGCATAAGCTCTGGGATATTGAAGAGCTTCTATCTGTAAGTGCTCTGCCTACATCACTAGATCACACTGGATGAGAGGTATCATTTCCAAAATACCTGAGCATCTCTTATCCCCCCCTCCCACTGCCTGCCAGCATAGGATACGCTCCCAAGTCCCTGCAGCCGTGCTGAAATGAAAGCAGGGACTCCCAGCTCACTGGGTGCTTTGGAAAGCTTTGCCCTGGACCACTCCAATCTCAGCATTCTTGCCCAGTTTCAGCACAACTGCTCCTCAGGCATGCGAAGTAGCCTTAAAATGTGGCTGTATTCAGAAAAGTAACTGTATAAAAATGACACCTCATTACCCCAAACATCTGTCCTGCATGTTTCTGGTGAGTCATATTCACTCCATTTACAGAGCAGAAACACAAACACATGTTTTAACTCCTCTGACAAACGCAGTGCCAGTGTAACTTGGGAAAAACCCACGAGGGTCTCCAGTGCCTCGTGTTGTCATCACAAACCAGCTGGCTTTGCAGTGCACATGGTAACAAAACAGCCTCCCTCCCCACACAACACCCCTCGCTCTAACAAATGCTCCTATTTCTTGTGCAGGTAGAGAGACAGAGACACAGGGGTGCAGAAGGATTTTCTTAAGCTCAAGAACAGACTGACAAAACTTTGTAGCAATATTCTAATGCCTGGGTCTGCAGCAACAGGGATTGCAAAGTGTTGGGCGCTCTTGATAGGATCATACCCTTCAGAAATTTGCAGCCTCAGGGTATCACTGCTCTAGGCTTAACAGCACAATATTGCATTAGGCTAAGCATGAACAGCATGCAAATACATCTGCTGATCAGCTTTGAGAGCAGCAACTATTATCACTATTTATTGAGTGGGGAAACTGAGGCACAAAACCACGATGAGCAGATGTCTGCTGCAGTATCAGACAAGTTCGGAGCTCAATACACAGAAGTACTGAGTGATGTCCAAATACAGAACTAAACACACACCCAGACATTTCTGCTCTAGCAGAAGGTGCAACTGCTTCAATACAGGCAAAACCAAAACAGAAGGAGTCTTACAAACCAAAGTGCCTGACAAAATCAGGTTTTCCAGCACTGCAATGCTATCAAAGCAGCTCTGACACTTTTCTAAATAGGTGAAATGAAAGATTAATGGTTATCAGAAAAACTGAGCTCTCCATCCACACCCACAGCACCTCAGTAACTTCCTTGGTAAATCACAGCAGCAGAAGACTTTTTTTTAACAAAACACCTACTCCAACATTAATCTACACCACAGAGAGACTGAGGAGAGCAGACTCAGCAGCACACATTGCCTTTGGTGAAGCTAGGAGTATCTGCAAGAGAAACAGGCATTCAAATGACTACAGTAATCCAAGGGTTTCTAAACCTCCACCTAACACAAAACTGAGGGCTGGCCCCTGACCTGCAGCAACATTACAGGTTGGGCCCACCTTGCAGTGATGTCTCAGCAGTTCCATTTATGCTGCAGATGAGATCCCCTCTGCTTGAGTTTGGAGTAATATGAGATTACCCATCACTAAAATGCATCCAAAGCGTCTGCTTCACTCCTAAGATAGTTCTATCTAATGGTGCCAACATCCTAGATAAACCCTCCAGAAATAAGTTGTGGTTCAAATAAACACTCAGGAGTACTTTGGTTTCCAGTCACAACCAGGCACAGCATCACTGAAGGGCAAGTCACAGGACAAGGCCATTTTTCAGGCTGAAAAGGACCATAGTTGGGAGTCCAAGATTCTTCTGACCTTCACTTCCTCATGTGTTTCTCATTTTGGCCATTCTTAATTTTGTAACCCCCTTCACTTGCCACAGAGGGTGGTCATACAACCTCTGAGTTTTGATGTTATCCAGAGCCCATCTGAGACCATGCTTTGGCATCTACATGTAAGTCTATTCCAGCCAAAAATGGCATGCAGGGCACAAGCTGTGATTAGGAAAAGCTGTTTCACAATGAAACAGTTACAGGACAATTGGTGAATTCTGCCAGGAAGAGTTTATTTTGGGTTTTTTCAAAATAAAACTCAACTAGAAAAATGTGTGATTGTTATTGCTGGTGAAAGGTGCTGGATTTGCACTCAAAGGAAGCACAGTATTGTGAAATGAGCTGGGGAGAACTGATTTCCCTATCTGATGAAGTTTTGCAGAATCCTGAATTTCTTCACATCCACATCAGAGCAGCAAGAACTCAGGATTACCTTTTTTTTTTGAAAAAGAGTTTACATTAGCTTTGATAATAGTTACCAGCTTCTGACTGTAAATCAGAATATCTGACTTAAGAATTCATCAGAGCGGCAAGAACTCAGGATTATCTTTTTTTTTTTGAAAAGGATTTTACATTAGCTTTGATAATAGTTACCAGCTTCTGACTGTAAATCAGAATATCTGACTTAAGAATTGTCAAAATTAAAGTATGCATATTTCTCCTCTAAGATTTTTCAGTAGAAAAACATGTTTCCTACAGGAATCTTCAGGGATTGAGAAACATTTAACTAAAATCCCTCTAGAAGAGGCTAGTAACCAGCATGGTAAGCAAACCTCATCAGGGGCTGTGTCCTAATTCCACATCAGCAGACAAGTACACCACAAAGAACAACTCACCCTTGGCTTATATTGTCTTCCCACCCTGATGGTGTAGTGGTTTGTGGTATCATCCCATAAGCTAGCAAATAAGCCACTTGAATTTAATCACCCCATCACCCTACTAGTAAAAGAGCATCAGCTAACACATTTTGGAGAAATGGGAAAAAAGAAGCAAACTTCTGCACTGATAGTGGTAGATAAGATGATCACCCCAATGCAAGGTCTCTGCAGTCCCTTCTCTAACACCCATCGTGTTAATGCACGAGTACAGACCAAGCACAGGGATCTATGGTTTCAAAGGAAACACAAAGCTGGGGTTGCTTCACACAACCATGCAATTTTCTCTCCACCATTTATCTTGGCCAGGGAAGAGCTTGCATTCTTGATAAATCTTGTGAATTCCAGGCCCTAGTGATCTGATGGGAGACATGGATGGAAACCATCACTGCTGAGCACGTGAGCACTGCTAGGTAGTCTTCTGCAGAGGAATCCCCAGAACTGCTGACCCCTTCCCAGGGTGCAGCCACTTGCATCAAAGCTTTAGTGTCACCTGACAAAAGCTGTGCTGTAAAGAATAGGGCTGAGAAAGAGTTTAGGTGGTGCCAGGATGCAACTGTTCCAAAGAACTGAAACCACAAAATAGCTTCCCCAGTCATGTACAAAAACAATTTTGGAAAAGCCTCCTGTGAGTACATATACTCATTTACACTCTGTTGTTATTATTATACATGTTATTCTCCATTGGTGATGAAATCCATATGTGTCTGCTTTTCCCTTCGTTCTTTCTACATTACTATCTGAGGCTTTGATTTATTTCCTGGCTTTCTAAATTGATTATTCTGAGCCATATATGAGGGAAAACATGATACTGGAGACACGGAGACAAAGTCATAAGCAAAAACAAAGGGGGAAAAAAGAGACCACAGTGCCAACTCTCACACATCTGTAGTATCTCTCAGCAGAGGTGGGGAAAACGTCGAGCTGTTCTCCGAAATGAAACAGGGATTTATTGCAAAAACTACAGTAAACTCAACTTATTGGGCAAGGGTTAAGAAACTAAGGACTCGATCTTATAAACACTAAAGCACATACTTAACTTGATTTCGACATCAAAGACAGCTCACGTGAGTCAAGTTCTTGAGCATGTGTTTGCAGGGCACGGGGGGTTAGCGGCACAGCCGTCAAGGGCTGAGCAGGCTGGGACAGAGCGTGCAAATAAGCAAGAATTAAAAATAACCAAAGTAGAGAAAGCTGGCAAGAAACTCTTGGCAGCTAAAATAATAATAGTAAAAAACCCACATAAATTAAAACATTGTTAGCATTATATATGTGAGGGTTCCTCAATCTGTTTGTTTGCCAGACTGAGCTATGAGACGGTCTCGCTGTTGGGACCTTTGTTCTTTATCATCCCTCTCACTGCACGTCTAAAATGGAATCCTCATACATGAGAAAACAGCTTTTTTTTTCCTGAAATTCTCCCTCCAGAACAAGACAGCATGCAGAGCAGGATGACTACAGGCTCAGCCCTGATGGTTAAGCTTTCCCAGTAGAACCTTCTCTTGCTTGAGGCATTGTCTCTGAGGATGCCAGCATGTGGATGGGAAAAAGGTTAAGATTACTTATCTACATAGCACAAGCCACACTGACAGTCCTATTCCTTTTGCATCACTGTTAGAATACCTGAAAGTTCACATCATAGATGAAGACCTCACATGAGCTCATCCCCAGCAACCTCTGCCTCAGGGGTCACATTCACTGCAGTAAGAGCAGTAGAGAGCAGATCTAACCAAGCAAGCCTTATATGGTCCTGCAGGTACCACAACACAGCTACTGTGGGTCAACCTGACCCTTTAAGGGGTCAGTAGTCACCTAGAAAACCTCAGAAAAAGAATGCTGCAGAAGGTTTATCATGGTTCACAAATGCACTTCTGAATGGTGGACTCCTGCCTACCTCCAGACAGCTCTCTGCAGCAGAGAGGAAGAGCCTCACCCCATTACTGCCCTCATCCAACTTCTGCCAGCTCAGAACTACAGTAACACTTTGAAACATCAAGCTCAAGCTGGAAAAAGTGAAAGACAGCAACAAAGCAAGGAAAAAAACCCACTTACCCACAAGTTGCAAGTTTCCTGTGGGAAAATTAGAAATTCTTTTTTTTTTTGTGGAAGGCTGTCAAAAAAGGGATTTTTCCCATAACTAACTTGCTTTCAGGGGAAACACTAGAGCTGCAGCCAGCTCTATTCGAAAGCTCTTAGGTTTCCAGTATTAGGCTGGGAATATAATGAAAATAAGCTTCTTTGGAGGAGTGCTGGTATTTCTAACCCTTAATACAGCTGATGTTAGGACCAGCATGAACCATGTTCAGTAGTATTTAAAAAACTGTCAATGGGAGATACAGCAGCACAGATTAAAAATGTCAGTAGGAGCCCTGGAGTACATTTTAGCTCCTGTTCCCCACACCAAGCTATTTTCTTTGCCATATTCCCCAGAGACAAGTAATTATTCTCAGAGATCAGAGAGCTTTTGTAGGTGTCTCTGCTGTGCAGTGTCCACTTAAAGCATGATCTACCAAACTTAGGCCAAGGAGCTTGGTCACTTTATTTCTTCAGTCACCTATTCCTCTTCACCACTTCCTCTGTTGTAAACACCACTCAGTTGTAAACACCTACACCAAACCTCTCAGCAGCCAGATGTCCAAAAGCCAACCCTGACATACAAGCCCCCTCTTAAGGGAAGTGGCAGGAGCTGCTCACTGTTCTGGCTGCTGGCAGCAACAGCTCCATTTAAATCCCCCCCTCCTTGTTTCTTTACCCCACTTCAGCATGGTGTGAGGTCCCACCAGTTCCACGTTGGGTTGGGAGAGGTCTGCTGCTGACCCCTCGGAAGCAGCTGTGCAGAAGAGGCAGCTTCTGGTCATCACACATCTGCAACTGCTGTTTCTGGATCCTGCTCCTCCACCAAGCCATCCCTAACAAGGCAAGTCCTATTTTAAGTATTTAAAGGCAGTTAAGGGACAAAGTGCTCACAGCTCAGACACCAGAGGACAGTCCTTTTGCTCCTACTGGAAGTGAGCAGCACACTAGAAGAGAGAGATTCCCATGTCCTGTATTTCAAGAACAGTCACATCACTGCACTAGGAGTTTCATCAACTTGTTTAGAAGTTCCTGCTCACATTTGTTCACTGGAAAATGCTAATAAAAGCACAAATGAAAGAAAGCAAAGCTGGCCACAAACCAAAATTAGGGATTTGTTGAAGTCAAAGGCTGGCTCTCCTGGACCAGTGGAGATGACAATCCCATTGCACCACGCTCCAGTAAAACCCAAGGCTCGTTCGCTAGAGCAGCTGACCTCAGACAGTCAATATCTAGGGACTACATCAACACAAACTCCTTACAACAAGGAACATGGTGCCTTTTTATCCCCATCTTCTTCCAGCAACCATTAACTTCCTTCCTCTACTCTTGAGCTGTCTGGATTTTCAGCATTTGGTGCCATGCCCCATACTCGGAATTGGCAGGAAGATTAAAGAGCTCTAGAGCTCTTGTCTTCACGAAGCATTGCAAAGGGATCATGTCATGGCTAATCCCTCCTCCACCACCTATCACTTATTATTACAAGAAAACTAAGTCGCCTTGGAACCCAGAAAGTCCTTTTTTTTCCTTTTTAATCTTAAGATTGTCTCCACTTACAATCTACAGTGTAACATTAAACCTCCCTCTCCAGTAACACTAGCCCCACTGGGCAGCTGATCTCACCAGTGAAGAGCCACGGAAGTGCTGGCAGACAGAAATACAGGATCCAGACTTCGGCTCCGTGGGACAGGGAGACTACCTTGTGTTCTGATAAGACACAGCAGAAGGAAGAAAGAGCCTTAGGGATTTTCAAGAGTCGGTGAAGCCTTACAGCTGGATGAGAGAGAGCAAGCACAAGGCTCAGTAGTTCGAGCTCAAGAGATACTGCAAGAGAATACATCTCTTCCCTTGGAGAAACCATCTGGGCCAATAAATGGTAACCTGAGAGGGGCTGTGGTCACTGAGCTATGCTAGATAACATGCCTTACACTGTCACCAAGACCTAGACCCACCCTTCTGCAATCACTTTCCCAGCAGTCTAACCATTTTCTGGACGTTGCTTTGCATTTTTTTTGCAGAAGAGTTGTCTCACCTTTGCCCTGCAGAGAGTTTGTTGCAACACACACTTGTAGCCACACCAATGATGCCATCCTCGCTGCTCTGTGATGAGTCTCAGCCCTTTGCAGACACTTTAAAATAAACCCTGCAGCATCCCTTGGCTTCTTGAACCACTACAGGTATAAAGCAGAGAGTATCAGCGGTGTTAAAGTTTACCAACACTTACCAAGGGAAAGAACTGACTAAGACAAATTTGGGATAGAGGGAATTTATTAGCCCCACTGTCAGCCCACAGCAGGGACCCCGATTCCCAGCCCTGTGGTCTGTCCAGCCTGGGAATACCAGTAATTTTGCCTGCTCCATGGCTTCTTGCCACAAATAAAAGCAATCACGCTTCAGGGGCTGCGCTTTCTTCCCATGGACAAGCTGCCTCTGCACATTCCCAAACAAAGCATTACACTATGTGAAAAGAAGGCACAGGCTCTGCAAAGCCCATCCCGCTGGCTAAGACAGGAAATATCTCCCATCATCTCAGCTAATCCTCCACCAATACAATGAGAAATGATGTCCAACTGCCGCCAAAAGATTATTAAGTGAAGAACAAAAATACCGCACCGCCCATTGCAACAGAGCCAAAGGCAATAAAATGGGAAATACAAACTGCAGCCAATGGCTGGAAGGAGGAGGGGGCGAGGAGAAGCAACAAACAGCAGGCAATGCCTTCAGCAGAGCCCCAGCCTTGGGCTACAGGTGGCTCAAGGACATAACAGCTTCACCCCAGCTCCCCAGGAGCAGCTTCGTGCTTTTTGCCACCCCAGCGCATCTGTTTTGCTGGAAAACAGGCTTGTGTTTCTCACAGCTACACAGGAGAGGGCAAGAGGACTAATGTAAAGCCAGCACACTGATGTGAAAATAGAATCACAGAATGGTTAGGGTTGGAAGGGACCTTTTACAGGTCACCTAGTCCAGCCCCTGCAGTGAGCAGGGACATCCCCAGCTAGAGCAGGTTGCTCAGAGCCCCAGCCAACCTCACCAGGAATGGTTCCAGGGATGGGGCATCAACCACCTCTCTGGGCAACCTCTTTTCCAGGCTGAACAACTCTCTCTCATCCTGGCCTCCCAGCAGCTTTTGTCATTTTTGTGGCTACCTCTGTACCCGTTCCAACTGGTCCATGTCTAGAACAGGAGCAGATTTGAGCACACAGATACAAGCCAGGTAACTCTAAAGGTCTCCCCAGCCACACCAGCTCAGGTAGCATGTTTCACACTAATGTGCTGTATGCTCAACAGCCTCTCCCTTAAGGTGTGACTGAAGTGGACACAGGTCATGGCTTGAATTTCTGGTACATCCTGAGACCTCCCTTCAGCTAACATGGAGCTTCTAGTAACAGGAGGCATCACCAGCAGGGTCCTACTTGGACATCCTTCTGCAGAAGCATTATTTTTCCTCTTTTTTCAGCACATTCAACTAACAGATTTGCTTCATCCACAAAAATGTGACTAGAATAGCCATTTACAAACACTTTGCTACTACTATGAGACATTTGCAATATTTTTGCTGCTGCTACATTCAACAAGATGCTGCTGCTTATGTAATTCAGCACCAGGATATTAAGAGCTCTGGGTTACCTGGGCTTACAGCACAGCCTAGCATTAGCATCCCAGAAACTTTTAGGAATATGGAATTTGGATGTTCAGGACAAAATTCTTCCAATATCTCCCTAGTGCTCCTCTCCTCAGCATTCGAGAAGGTCTGTGAAATTAAGCAAGGCACTTGGATGGACAACACTGAGGGAAACTTGGCACCTGCTTCAATATCAGCCTCCAAAAAGCATTTCCCAGGTTGAATAACTTGTTTTTAAAAGCAGTATTCCTTGAGATTTTTTTTTTTTTGGTTGTTTTTCTAACAAGTGCATTTAAGGCAAATAGATTGAACTCTTGCAGAAGCAGCCTAGATAAGCTCCCTTCCCTTTCCTCCCTCTTGCAAAAAATCTTACACTTCCAGCATTTTTACAGAGTTCACATACACAGTCCCATTATAGTGTAGCCACAGAAAAATCTTCCTTTGGGGAATTCATCAGGAAAATGAAAAATTATCCCACCAAGAAGGATTAAACTTGATTTTTTCTTCTTTGTATGTGACAAGAAGAATAAAAAGCTCTCATTTTGTGCTCGATTTCACAGTTCCATTTAAAAGCAGTTTTAAAGTTTCATGGTTTATCTCAGTAGAAAACATCCATATTGTAAAGTCCATTCCCACCATTCACATCTTCTGTTTGACATTTTCCACATATTGATCTCATGCTATAGAGCAAACCTTGCCCAGCATCTGGCCACTCTAACATCCTCACAGCCAAGAAGACTCCTTAGCTCACAGTGCCAAGTGATGACAGATGATGAGGTGCTTTAGCCTCAGCCACATGTGTAACTCTTAGTGACAGGGAATATAAGAAAAATCCTTTTTTCAGCCTACAGCTTGCTGACACCCCCAGAAACCTTTGCACAGCAAATATTTCATCAGTTCTTCTCTATCTAGGCTGGTTGACACTCATCTTCCTTTAAGCCAGCAATTCTTCCACTGCCACAGAGCAGACCTCAGGTTCTCTGCAGCCCTTTGCAGGGACAGAGCAATGCTGCTTGCCAGTCCCAGACAGCTGAAGCCAGACTTAATCCCCTGTGTGAACAAAGGCCTGGGAAACATACATAATTGGGTTTAAATTTGTTCTTTGCTTGTATTTTTGATAAAGACCAGAATGATGCTGGCACCCTGCAGTGCACAGTCTCCTTGGTGAGCTTCTTGCTGTCTCATACACATGCAGGAATATGAACTCATCCCCTTGCTTCAGGAAGACTTTTGTGTGTGTGTGCTGGAGAGAGCAGGCCAGCTCCCATCCTGCTTCACAGCATCAGGAATTCATGGTCCTCCAAAACATTTGGAGACACCTATGGATAAATGTGGGCTCAGAGAACCACTGCAAGATAGCACCAAGAAATTAAAATGGAGTTTGCATAAACCCCCCACGCTGCACCTTAAAGCAATGCCTAGATCTCAGCTGTCTCCCTGGGCAGTTCTCCCCCAGCAGATCTGAAGGAAAACAAGCCTACTCTGTTCATATTGCAGTTAGGTTCTCAGAAACATTTGTGCAGACCCAGGGACCAACTGAACACAACGAATGCCCCGGACTCATTTTCAGCAAGGCTGAGCTCCCATTGATGCTGCTCAGAGCTGTGCATTACTGAAAATGGGGCCATTTCATTACAGTTCAGTAAACCACATGAATTTGCCATAAAGTCTGTGACTGGGCCCCCTCAGTGGCACCACAATTATGCTCATAAGAATAATAAAAAGAGGACGTTTCCTCCCAGGAAGTTTATAGTCTGAAGAGACGGCCAGACAGGACCAGAGCAAGGGATTATCATTATCACTGGTATCTGACTCCACAGGGCTTACCCAGAAGTCTCTCACAGACTGCAGTAGTGCTGGGAAGGACCTCAGCATCCCAGTTCCCATATCCATACCTCCCACATGCTGTACTCCAGCAGCTCCTCTCCCTACATCTTCCCCACTAGTGGGATCATCCAGGTTTGGAGACTAGTTATCTTTCAGAGGAGATTATAAAATCCTCCAGTTTCATAGATACCCAAGACACTTTGACATTAAAGTCTGGTTTACAGCACCTACCAGCTCAGACATCTTAATTTCTCCACAAAGGACACTGCAAATTTTTCTACAACAAATCATTAAAATCCTCTGGGAACACTAGCGTGATTACACCAAATCCAAAACACCCAACAGCTTCCAGGAAATCTTAGAGGTGTTTTCCTTAAACAGACTCAACAAATCCTTTGCAACAGAGTGACCTATTCCAGTCTTTGGGTATCATATTCCTGCAGTAGACCTATTGCCAAATTTTCCACATGAGTAATACCGAGTAGGTGGAACGGAGGGAAGGCACATCCTCACTTCTCATCAGGCTTGAGGTCTGCCACAGACTCCAAACTGGCAGAGTGAGGCAGGGAGGCTCAATTCCCACCTCTGCTGTGCCACTGGATGCCATCTGCCCTCCAGTGAGGTTCTGAGCAAAGAGTGTGCTAATCCTGATGCCGTGGGTGCTACTGAGGAACTTCATCACTTGGGCTAGTCCGAGTTCAAATCCCAGGTTACTGTATCCTCACCTAAGAGCTGTCATTACTGTTAAGCAGAATCACTTTCTCCTGGAAGAGTTTAAGAAGGGGGTCATTTCCAGTGGAGGTTGCTCCTTATTAAACTGTCAAGAGCTGTTCCAGGGCTTGCAGCAGTGAAATCAACTTTGCTACATGGGGCTAGCTTTTCTTCCAAAGCCTGGGGTCTAGACTCCTCAAGCAGAACCTTCACCAGTTCAAAGTGCCAAGAGGAGTCACTGGAGAGAGGCAAGGTGCCACTAGGCACCACACACCTCTGTTATTCTCCATTCCTCCCTGAAGGTGCTTGTCAGTCCATGGAGAGCCCAAGATGCACATATTCCTGACTCAGACACCTTAGTATGTATGTATATGTAGCACAAAGAAATACTCCTCCCACCACCCCAGCCTATGCTGGCAAGTCCCACAAGTTCCAGCTGACAGCAAGCTGGTGTGGAGTTGGAGGGCTTGCAGGAGCCCTGCTTACACATCCCAGCACAACACTTGTCTTCTCATTTGCAATAGAGAACCACATGAGACTCAGGCACAGGTCAACTCCAAACCCACCCAGGCAGAGCCATTCATTGGCCAGCCTCTCCTCCTGCTCTGTTTATGCACCTGGTGATTAATGTGCAAACCTTGTCCATGACAAATCACACCCAGGGCTTGTTCCCCCCCCCAGAAGGGAGGGTGTTTCTCTCCACTGTGACAGTGGCCTCAAACACTAATCTCATCCTCCCGCAGCACTGACACACGTATTCCCTCTTCTATCCTCCAGAACCTCAGGGATTATGAAACACTTCGGGTTTGAGTGGGTTTTTTTCAAGCCTGGCAAAATCTCACTTAATAAAGCTCGCTGCTTTGGCAGTGAACCACTAACAACTGTTCTGTGTCTGGTTTTCTCTTGCTTACCTCCACCTTTTAGAAACAGCCTCCAGACTGTGCTTCCCAAGCTAGAGAAAGATCCCCAACATAGTGCCAACAGCTTTTAAGTTGAAGACATACAAGTTTACTCTTCCCTATCTTCATATCTGGTTACCCATCAGGAAAGGCAATTAAATTACCTGGTCAAGAATAAATCACCAGTAATAGCCATTACAGCTTGACATTTACTTGTTTGCTTCTATGCCACAGCAAGTTCTTAAGTAAATATTAGGCAAACAACTAGATAATTAAAGCATTCCATTTCAGAAGAGTTTATGGAACCAGCACAGGGAACACAGGTCACAGGGGTAGAATTTCTTTGTATTGACACTGCCACACGTTTATTTGCAAGAGTCTCGCAGAGCAGGTCGATGTGATTTGGGCTCTTTTTATGCCTCACTTACCCAAATTATCTAACTGTGGATCTACTAGATGGGCTAGGCACTGGGGCAGCAGATATTCAGTTCATGTGGAAACAGAAAAGCCAAGAGAAACATGCATGGAAGCTCTGGGCATTGTTTATTCCCAAACAGTTTGCAATCTCTGCATAGGTCATTAGGAACATGCAAGTAATTGGCACAGGGGCTGCTTTTAAAGCATCCTGAAGGGGAGAAGCATCATTAGAAGAACCTGGAAGCCACCTCTGCTTATTATTGAGCTCCCATTCTACACACAGTTGCCTTTCACCTGCCCAGGCTGACAGAAAAAGATCTCCCCAGAGGATGGAGTCCCCTATTTCAAGAGATTCAAAGAAATGACCATGATAAAGTGCAAGCAGCAGCAACAGAAGTGATCCAGCAGATGTTTCTCTATGATACTTTTCCAAAATGGTGCTCATCTTTGAGCCACCACCTAGCATGTGTACAGAGCAGTCACCCTGCTCACCAGTTTGGCCAGACAGTATCAGACACCCATTAACATCCTCCTTCCTATTTCATGCAGGAATGACTGAGTTTTCCATTACTACAATCCTAAACACCCACATTGTACCATTTTGCCCGCTCGCTCCCACTCCCTGCCTGTGGTTAGTGATTTTTTTTGCATTCCACTTCTGCAAGTCTTCCCAGCACGTTGTGGTAACACCTAGATCCAGCTCATGCTCAGATGTGCAATGCCTGTTCCTCCACTGCTTAGCCAAGCTCTTCACATGTGGGAGCAATTAAAGGATGACTTCTACTCTGCCTCTGTTTTCCTGTTGCTTCCTTGGCTTACTGCTAAAACACACTTCCTTTGCTCCCACCTTCTCACCCTTACTTCCATGTTAGTAGCACCTCTCCAAGAAGAGTCTCCATGAAGCTTCCTGGAGTACTCAGACCAGTCTTCTCCTTAGCTACCATGTCTACATGTGCAGCTCTCCCTGCTACCACTAACACACACAGATCTCACCCCAGTGCCATCCCATTTACATCTCCTGTGTCCACCCAATCATCAGCTTGCTGTGATCAGAGAGCTCTCTCTTCTTGGGCCATACCCATAGCCCATATCCCACTCTTAACATCTCACAGAGGTTTCCTGAGCCTGGAAATGAACACACCACACCCTCCATCCTCCCAGTACACCATATTCTTCACTGCAGGAGAGCTTTCCTGCCACTCTTTTCCTTTTCTCTCTGCCCCTGGACCAATGTTCTGTGCAGTGCCTCACTTCTCAGTGACGATTTCCCCACCTGGAAACAGAATCTATGCATCATTCTCTTAGGGACAGACACCTCAAGTAACTCTAAAGGAACAAACCCCTCTAACAACAGTACTGGCTCAACACAATAAGTACAACTGCAATTAGCCAAGCAGAAAAGGGGTATTCCTCCAGCTCCAAGGTATTGTAACCTCACGAGCAGCAATATTTTTGCAAGGAAGATATGAGATTTATTTGTATCATGCAGTGATGAAATGGCTCCTAATCCAACAGTAACTAAGAAGGATGTTAAGCCACAGCTAATAAATGAGGTATTTTCAAAACAGCAAGCCCAGAGAACTTGTATTTGTGATTTAAAAGGGACCTGGCCAAAGAGCGTTCTGGATCATTAATGTTGACTTTTAATAAGTCTTTGGAACACTGAGAGCTGGAAGAAAGCTTATGTTGTGCCAGAGTTTTAAGAGGATAGAAACAGGATGACCCACATCATTATCCACCTGTGACCCTGATTCCTGTCCCAGGTGAAATAATGGAACAGCTATAAAAGAACTTCATTAATAAGGCATTAAAGGAGGGTAAAAGCAAATGCCAACAGCTTGGGTTTATAGGAAGCAGATTTGTCACTAAGTTGAGAAATGTTTTTGGAGTTGAATATGTTCCTTAAGCTTGCAGGCTGGATGTAAAAAGAGTACAAAGTTTATACAGTTTAAAGCCAGCTGAGGCCTTACAAAAACCTCAGCCCTCCTATCCCTGTAGAAGGGCTACCAAAACAGTTACAGCAACCCTGGTGCAAGCCAGGAAATTGTGGGGTAAGATGGGCAAGCAATCCTTGAGTCACCACGTGGTGCAGAACTGCACAACTGCATGAGCAAAGGGGAAAAAAGCAGCCATCATGGGAACTTCCCCAGTGTGAAGTACAGAACATCATCACTCCCTGCTCTGGATTTCCTTGGCTCAATGCTTCCACCACTGAGAAGCCCATTGGCTTCTAATTAGTTTTCTTTTCAGTGCCGCATCAACGTGACATTCATAAAAACTTCATTTATTTGAAACTGAATCCATAAAGTGAAGCATGAGCATGAATACCAGAGATGCTTCCAGGTACACACCAAAAGATGTGCCTCTGACACTCAGAAATGGCAGTGAGAGCCAGGAGAGAACAATATCATGCTGGTAAGGGACTATTAAATTCATTACACATGGTGAAGGGTTTGGGTCCTTGCCCAAGCGTTAAGAAGAGCAATGTGGGGGGAAAAAAGTCAAGTTGCTGTTCATGTCATCTTCCAGTATGAAGCAATGAGAGATGAACAGCCAAGTTGCCTAAAGCTTTTGGGTTTGATATTACACAAAGGATGCGCTTCAACTCCAGTAACATCTCTGCCCTGCCTGAGGCTTAGCAGCTGCCCCTTCTCCCTCACCCCTTCCCGGGAGGTCAGCGATGGTGGGGCCTTTATGAAAAGGCCAGCTTTCCAACCCAGGAGCCAAATCATCTGCAGCCACAACCCTGTCATCTTCTCCCTGATTCACGTCTGCATGGGAGTCCCTGCCAGCTCCAGGTGGAGCAGTGGTGAGTCGGGCAGAAAACTCTAAATTCTTCACCCTAAAACCTTCAGCACACAGAAATGCACCTCGGGTATTGCCCCCGCTCTGCCAAACAGCTGGGCTACCCTGGGCATCTCCAGGACAGGAAGAGGGTCTGTGAACAATTTCAGAATCCCCCTGATGGTCATTGCTGAGCCTATATGACTTCATCTCAGTTACTGTTATGTTTTTGAGAGTCAAGAATAACATTCGTTTTTCATATCTTGTGGTTTTTGGAGGGTGTGAATAAATTCTCTTGCTGTGAGCTATTTAGGTGTCTGTAAACCCAACCCAGCAGTGGCGAAGCCATTGAGCAATACGGAAGAGCCCATGGCAGAGAAGTGGCAGGGAAAGGCTCACCAGGATGACACATCATGAGGTCCCAAGTGTCAAATCACAAGCATTAAGAAGAACTGCAGATACTTCTTACGGTCAATGACAGGTCTACTCAGAGAAGTTACCAAAATTCAAAGCTTGTGAAATATGAATTAATCTTCCTTTCCTATGTCTGGCTTCAGACATTACACACATACATGGATACAGAATTCCATCAGACAGCAGACTTGTGCCCTTTCAGACCATCTGGAATCAAGCAACATCAAGTCATTCAGATAAATAGCTTGTAGGCACATGAACAAGAAAAGATCTGCCATTGTGCTGTCCCATCACCATACTGCCTCTTCCTAAAGACATATCTCAGGAGGAGCTTTACATCGAACCATCATTTGGTCCAATGGCCACTGAAATTTAAGCACAGCTCAGAAGGACCTAGGCCAGCCCTTCACAGACTTATTTGTCTGTTGTCCATTTGAACTACAGAACAGCTCAAAGCTAGGACTACCCATTAGGCTGTGTCAGAGGACTACAAAATGCTCTGGAGACACAAAACTCAAAGCTGCTTATAGTCTCAGGTTTATTCAGCTCATCCCCATGTTTACAACTCCAGTTGCACAGATCTTCACTAACTTATCTTTGTGAATCCTTCGTGTTGGAAGAACCCTGGAGAGCAGCATGAATGATCCCAAAGTCTGAATGCTTCCTGAAGGCAAACTTGTACCTATGGTGGTTAATATACTTGCGTCCCTCACCTCTGAATTCGCCTGCCTTCCTCCAAAACCATCTTGTTTTTTTTAATGTGTGCTCCTCAGCTGAGCTAAAGCCCACAAAAAAACACAACAGAAAGCCTCCATTTTACTCAATGGATTTTTAAATCCAGCTCAAGAGGAGCCAGCCTCCTACATGAACAAGTGCAGGAAGACCCAGAGAAGGAGAGACCTCATTTAAGACTATGAGAGGGGAAATTGCAAAAAATTACCTAAACCTTTAGGAACATATTTATATTTTGATTTCATGTAATATTACTTCCTGGTTTCCAGCACATATTCCCTGGGCGTCCCCTATCAAATATCAGGCAGTATTAAATCACTGATCCCTGATCCCCGTAGCTCTCAGAAAAACATCTGTACTAATTTGTTGGTTTTCCTTAACATGAGGGCCAGATGAACTCCTCCAGGGCTCAGCCAAGTGAGATCGCTGACAGATGCAGAAGAGAAGTGCAAAGTTTTTTCCTTTATTAAAAATAAGGTTCCACACTCCAAGTCCTGAGCTTGTCGTTGGCCGGAGTGATGAAGTGACACGCGGCAACCTTGATCCAACACTGTTGTGGATACAAAAACAGGGTTCTTACCTAATGCTACTCCACTAGCAAATGATTTCTGACAGCATATCCAAACCAGCACAGGCCAACAAGGTGAGGGGTCTGGCAACTGCATACAGCCCTTTTTTACTGGGGTTCTCTGAAATGCCTCAAAGGCACTGAGTTATTTAAGTTCACTGACCTGTGAGTGCAGCAGATCTGGCACCCAACTCACCACTTTCAGGACCCCAACTATTTCTGACAAGCTTTGCTGCAGCAGTTCAGCACGAAGCTGCTTCTTAGCAGAGGCTGCCTTCTTGTCCTTGCTGCTCATGACAAGGCACCTCAGTCCAAGTCACCAGCAAAAAGCTGCTGCTGGAATAAACTGCAAAGCCTCAGAGGGATGAACTACCACCACATTTGGTGGGTCATCTCTGGCACCTTCCAGTGTTTGCTTTCTGTGCACACACAGCAATTCTAACTCATGCTGAAGGCAGACCAGGTAGTCTCCAGAAGCAGCAAGGAGGGGCAAGCTGCAGTTTGCTCCTGTCATCTTAGGTGGGATATTTTGCATCAACAACCTGATGCACCCCAGCAAAGACTTCACACAGGCATTTCTTAACAGTCATGCAGATGTTCATCTCAGCTACTTCCATTTTCAACCACCACAATAGGCAGATCTAGTCATATTCCTGTTTTGTAGGTGAAACTGTGATGATCTTCTACTTATGCCCTGTCTTGAGCATCATAGTCCAAAACCAGTTCTGTTGTAACTTGGTTGACTAACCACCCTTCCCTTGAAATACAGAGTAATTTTCAGAGGAAAAGCTCCCTTCCAAATTGAGAAGAGTCCCAAGGGAAAATGCTCTCTGCACACAAATAACTGTAGAGGACCTTGGCTTTCTCCCTGTCTGTTGGGTTTTGTGATACAGATACTTCCCTTCTGCAGAAGAACTTGTACACTTCACACAGAGTGCTGAAGAGGTATCAGAGGCTGCCCTTGCATTAATTGGGATATTAATCTGAATGCCAGCTACCAGGGAAAGACCCACTTCCATGTACAACCTCAGGCAAATGTTTAGCCCCAAAAGACTCACCACAAGACTTGTCAGCACCATCTATCTCTGCACAAGCATGACTCAGACTCCTTTGCCAGTGCGGGTGGTTCCTAGTGGGCATTCCTCCTTGAAGAAATTCTCCCTGGCAATGACCCAGACAAAAAGCAGGAAAAACACCCACAGAAGACAGATGGCTCTACCAGAAGCCTGTGGATTCATCCCAGCCCAGGGCATTGGTCAGCCCATTGACAGGCTGTATCTGCTTTCAATAAACTTTTATAGCCTGTCAATGTGCTGAATCCTACGCCATAAAATTTGTGTCATAAAAAAAAAGTGTTGCAGTGCCAGTGTCTCTTTTTTTCCTCTTTTTAATTTGTGGACAGCTGAGAGGGACTGATCCCTGGGCCAACTTCATAAGATTTTTTTTTTTTTTTAAGAGAAAAAAACCCTTTAAATTACAATAGGAATTTTCAGGGCCTGTGTTTGGGAAGAGCAGCCATTTTCAAAAGTGACTTCACTTCCAGAGCTGGCTTACCTCCCAGTATTTGAACAAGCAAGAAAAGTTCACAAAGTAGATAGGTTTCAAGTTTAGCTTGATTAGTTTCAAGTTGAATAGTTATAAACCAGCCTTTAAAGTTCCAGGGAAACTCCAGTCCTGAGCTTCAGCTCACTGACCAGAAGAGATGATCTTGCACAGCACTGCCTTCAGTTGGCAACCTAATGCATGAACTTGGCACAAAGAACCTGAAAACCCTCTGGCCAAGTGTAGATTTAACCCTGCAAGATTTTGCGTGGCCTTTTACAAGGTCTGAAACCCTTGGTTTGCATCCCTCCTTGGGATGCACTTTTGTGGCAGTTAAGGGCCACACTTAGCCAGCTTAAATCCTGCATCTAGTAAAATGGGGACATTTAAGAGCAATTCAGAGGCTCCAGTAAAGCACCAAGTGGAGACACAGGGATCAAGGAGACTTTAAGGCAGCTAACACTCTTTATTCCCTACCTTTAAGTTGAGATAACATTGTTTTCTTTACGGGCATGTTAGGAGGATAAATATTCTGCCAGTGGTGAACAGGCTCCATCACTCCCAGGATGTACAGCCCAATTCCCAGTCCCACTAATTGCTGTTTAGGGCACTTTTCAGCCCAGCTGATGGTTGTTTGTAATGCCTGGTTATCAGACAGCTTTCCCTGGGAGGAGCAGGGCTTTGATAAAGCTCCTGCAAAATGCTATGAGTAAGCAGGAGAAATTTTCCCTGCAATGTTTGGCCTGTCAGTCACCCCAAGCTTCCCTACGAGTAATTCATGAGCCTAGGAGAGTGCTGTAAAGACCATGTCCCAGCATGTGGCTAAGGGAGGGGGATTCAGGCACGTAGGGTGCAAACAGCTGGAGCTGGAGACAGCTGTTCTCCACCACAGCACAGTGACTGATGGGGTCTCTCCCAGAGATGTCAGCTTTTGCTAGTGTTTTAGGAAAGATAAGTCGCTAATGACTGCTCTTTAAATGATTCTTGGCAGGAAGAAAAACACAGAGGTCCTTTATGAAGAGTAGCTCTTTATCTGTCAGAACAGCAGCGTCAGTTAATTTGATTTTTAATTTTTTTTTCCATGCTGTATGTTGTCCCTGGGGTGGGGTGGGGGATGCACGGGAGGGAAGAACTGCTTTCCAAGTTCTCTAGACTGGATGTTCATGCCTGAGAGGTGATGGACTGCCTGCTAGAATCCCACTGCTGCATCTCCTAATATCACCTCTTCAATTTTTAAGCCCTTTTGTTTCTGGTGAAAGGCAAGGGGATTGACAGCAATCAGTTTCAACAGCCACAGGAGAGGTGAGGAAAGCTGCTCTGCTCTGACACAGAGACCAGCTTGGACTGACAGCACTGCCTGGCAACTGATGGGTGGCCTCTGGTCAGACTGGTTTCCCACAGCATCCTAAGCAGCAGCTTTTTGGAGGGTTCTGCCAGCAATGTGGTTGGCCAGAAAGCAAATTAAACAATGTAATCAATGCCTGTTCTCCAGGTGGCATCACAAGAAAAAGCCAAGCCAACAAGCCATACCCTGATGACAGAAACCTTACTGCAAACCTGCATGGCTTCACAAGTCACTCACTCTTGCTCTCCTACTTACCCTGTGTCTCTCACCTCTTGGGTCTTCGACCTCCACAGCACACAAGCCTTTGCATGGCAGCAAACCCCACCTGCACTCTTCTTGATCCAAAATCAGTGTACATAAGACAGCATTAGTGAGATCCATTCTCAAGAGCATGAGTGGTTCCTGCGAGGGCAAAGGCACAGACACAGAGAAATGGCATTGTGCAAGTGCAGTGGTGAGAGCAGGTTCTGGAGAACCTGGATCCCATTCTCTCTCACCTGACCTCAGAAAGGTCACACTCTTGCTCTCACCCTCCCCATCTGCACGGAGATCAGAGTCGTAGATGATGGATAGGGAGGCTGCCCTACAGAGTGGTGAGAATTAACTAGTGCCTGGAAGGCATGTTGAGAGACTCAGATGACAGGTAGTATATAACTGCAAACTCTATTATATCATTCCACCATCCCCTTTGCCAATAATCTGCCTTTGCAGAAAAGATCCAGATGCCAAATATATTATTAAGTGAGGATGTCTGACAGTAGTTCAGCTACAGAGAGATGTTAAATAGTAGTAATAATGAAACAATACTCAGCATTTGAGGATGCTGTACATCTTCAAAGCACTTCACCAAAACATTAACTGATTATACCCAAAATAAATTGCTTGCAGCTGTTAGAGATCCATGAGGCATTCAAAAGAAAGAGATGGAACATCATCCATCCTGGATCATTCAGGGGATGCATGTGCTATAGTGTAATCAAGAACTCAAAGGAAATAACTTGCAGGGAGTTCAGCTTGTAGAACTCTTCTGTACACCTCCAGGCATGGTTTATTGTTACAAAAGAAGTGCAGGGGCCTGAGCTCCCTCCTCTTCACCGCAGAAGAAAAGTTGTGGCAGAGCCAAAGCCTCATTCAGAGTTCAATGTCATATGTTAAAACTCCTATTTCAACTTAATTACACCAGAAATAGCTGCATGCCAGGCAGCTTAAGGCATCCATGGTGTTTATAGCCCCAGCCAAGAGAACGTAGATATGCCCCTATTGTAGGCAACACAGCAAGCTCATCCAGCAACCCCTCCTGCACTCATCTGTCTTAGTTGAAGCATGGGCCTCCCCACTGCAATTCCACATCATGCTGAAGAATCAAGACTACCTGCCCCCCAGTCCATGCTTATAAAAGTATCACATCCCTCTGCTCTCTTCAACTCTCCCACCCCCAAAGCGAGCAGCCAGGAAAACACAATTTCAGGTGCATAGCAAAGAGATTGTTCTATTAACTGCCTGGCAGCACACACACACTTAAAAGAGCACCAGGGCACTTGCACTGAAATAAACCCAGGAGAAGTATTATATCCACACAATTATTGGCTAGCTTTCCACCACTGGAGCTAGTTCCTGGCCTTTTCCCTGCCAGAGCACAGCATCTGCCTAGGCAGATGCCTGGAAAGACACGAGTGAGGACCTGGCATCTGCAATAACCATTAAGGTATAAAAGGTTGTTTGTTCACAGAGCTGCACGGCCACACTCTGCATGGCCCTGCTGTTCACCACTGACCCACTTTGTGGTTTGCTACATTCCCTTGTGGGCCTGAAGAGCAGAGCTCAGAGGAAAACAAGCCCTGAGAAGCCCCAAAACAACCACCAATTTAACACCACTTTACCACAGCGTTAGGCTTGGTCTGTTGAGTCTATCAAAAGCAAGGCAGCCCCAACACCTGATCCCTTGTCACCCTGCAGCAGGAGTGCAGCACACCAGGGCAGATGTGCACAGCAGTGGAGAAACTCTGGAGTGTGCCTCATGTCCAGGCTGGAGAGCACACAGAGCATTGGCTGATAAAACTTGCAGCAACCAGCACAAACCAAGACAGAGAGGTCCTGCAGAACTTCATTTTGGGGTGGTTGAGGCTAACAAAGGACCCAGGAGCAGCACCACCATGGAAAGAGCAGCCAAGATGCAGGTCAGGAGTAATACACACCTGCCAGCACCACAAAGCACCAAGCCAGGAGCTTTCCAGATGCCCATGCCTAATATAAAAGCTCCCAGTGGAAAAGAACAGAATGGTGTTGGTCAGCAGCCAGATGAAGATGAGCCAGCATGCACTCAGGTGGCCAAGAAGGCCACCAGCATCCTGGCTTGGATCAGCACTAGTGTGGCCAGCAGGACTAGGGCAGGGATTGTTCCCCTGGATCCAGCACTGGGGAAGCTGCCCCTCAAATCCTGGGTTCAGTTTTGGGCCTCTCACTCCAAGAAGAACAGTGAGGGGCTAGAGCAGGTTTGGACATTGAAGCTGGGGAAGGGTCTAAAGCACAAGCCTCAGGAAAAGCAGCTGAAGGACCTGGGGCTGTTTAGCCTGGAGAAAACAGAGGCTCAGGGGAGACCTTCTGGGTCTCAACAACTCCCTGACAGGAGGTTGGAGACAGGGGGTGGTTGGGCTCTTCTCCCAAGGAAGAAGTGACAGGACAAGAGGAAACAGCCTTAAGTTGTGTCAGAGGAGGTTTAGGTGGGACCTGAGGAACAATTTTTTCCCCTCAAGGGTTGTCAGGACATGTCCCAGGCTGCCCAGGGCTGTGGTGGAGTCCCCATCCCTAGAGGGGTTCCCAAGCCCTGGAGATGTGGTGCTGAGGGAGATGGGTTAGTGGTGACCTGGCAGTGCTGGGGAATGATTGGACTGGATGATTTTAATGGTGTCTTTGAACTAACATGATTCTGTTGAAGGGAAGAGTAGCCAGGTCTGTGTCTCCACAGGATTGCAGCACATTGCAAGGAGCTTTTATCAGTTATCAACAAAGTCAAGGCTTGTGAGGAAAGGGGAACAGCAGAGTGATAGTGAAGACACATTGACACAGCTCACATCTAGAGGAATGAAAAGCAGTCCCTCATTTTGTTTAATATTAAAGTTCACAGCATGCAGAGTCTCACAGGAGTTTTGGTTTCAGTCTACCACTTGCACACCGTGTACTGGAGATCATCCTGCCACACATCATCAGCATCTCCAAAGAATCCCAAGGTGACTGCATTTAAAGTAAAACCTCCAGTACCCTCCAGGAAAGCCAACATGCCTTTGGTAACAGAGACAGCCATCTATTTAAAAGATGAGCTGTTTAAAAGCAGTAGCCTGTGGTACTTGGGCAGACTCTCTTCACTCAAGGAGAGCACCATAACACATTTCTTTGGTTTGCCCCCAGTTCACAACAGGCCAGCTCAGAAGCAGCAGGTGGGCTTGTTTTGCAAAACACATTTAAGTGGGGGGCTTAGCTACATTTGTTGAGTGCTTTAGGCTCTACAAGACAGGAATTCCTCCCTTACACTGTGCTACAACTGGGTCTATATAGATTCTTTAAATGAAACAGTTTTAACACACCTCACACCACATCAGCTTGAGGACAAAAGCATGCAACAGTAGTTGGAAAGCTCATTCCTGATATCCTCATACCACACAGCAAGTACAACATCCTCAGAACATCCTGCTGGCTTGAGGTATGGTCTGATCCCACAGGCCAGTGCTGCACTGGACAGAAGGATGCTGCAAGAGGCACTTGGTCAAAAGAAAGATGTTTAGATGCAGATCTGTCATTTAGGATCTGCAGCATAACACAAGGCAGATGGTCAGCAGGTTGCTTTGCTGAAGTCTGAAAGTACAGCTTAAAAAAGGTCTGTGTGTGGGGCATCAGAGTGGAAAGAGCCAAGAGCTGCTGCTAGCTCACATTGGCAGAGCTACATGTGAGTTCCAGGGTAAGTGTGAGCCGTGCCCAAAGCTGACCACTGCAGCCATGGGTCAGACAGGCTGGTTTGAAGTGTTTCTTGTGGACATTCCTCACCCCAACTCTTTCAGGAGGGTCTGCACACAGTCAAGACAGGAGAAACATGGAAGAGCAAAGCACACACAGCACCTGCTCAGGCTGTGCCTGGATCCAGTCAGCACTGTCAGTCTCTCATTTGGGAAGAAAAAAAAAGTCACCACAACTACAGTTTCTCCCATCCAAGCCTCTCTCCTTCCCCCTCTGACCTCATTCATGGCTCAGGCTCCAGGACAGCTGCTGGGTTGCCAAGTCTTCCCAGCTCAGCGAAGCACAGAGCAACACGATCGGGATGATAGCTGGGCCAGCTGTTAGAAACCACTGCAGAACTCAAAACAACTACAGACCAAGCTGGGAAGGGAAGAAACAAATGCACAGAAAGCCCCTCGCTGCTTTTCCTCTGCCTGGACATTGTGGTCTCATTGTTAGCACCATCCTTAAATCACCAAGTGGGCCCGGGCCAAGATGACAGTTCATTAAGGATATTTTAAAAATACACTGGGTGGGGACTAAGGAGTCCAGGGAACAGGGACCAGCCAGTGAATTTTTTCACACCTAAGTGATTGTTTTGAACGCAGCTCAGGTCAATAGAAGTGACCTTAATCCTGACTGGGACCAGTGCCAGTGGACTCCAGTGTGAAGTTCTCCCCACCCCATCCCCTTCAAGCACCACCAGAGGCACAGTGAAGTTCACAGTGCTTCAGGAACATGAGCTGTGTGCCTGAGGGACCTGCTGGTACAGAAGGGCTCCTACACATCTCTATCCAGGTTCTGCTTGGCAGAGCTGCCAAGCTCAGCAACCTGAACTCAAAACAGAATCCCCCTCTACAGAAAAGCCCTTCCTAACTACAAGGAGTTAGTTTCCTGCAAGCAAATCCACCAAACTCACTGGAAAACACCATTTTGTTTCAGTCAGAGCACATGAAAGCAGGCAAGGAAGCCTCTGTCTGCATTCATGCAAAGCATGCTGTCTTCCCATGGTCACTTGTACAACAGGCTACCACATGTCCTCAGATGATAGCAATCATTAACAAAGGGACATTGAGAGGATGGAGAAGAGCAAGGTGTCTTCTCCCTGACCACACAGGCACCAGTGACACCACAAACTCAACAGCTGAGCAAGGAAAATGGGGCTTTGAGACAAATATCCACAGGACCCCCAAGGACAGCAGTTGGGCTGGACCTCTGGTGTACTCTCCCCAAAAGTACAACAGCAGGGGGGTAGTAGACCAAAAACGTTCATGCTGGTGCCCAAGCACCATGCCCTGCATGGGACACCCCTCACCAACGTGAGGGGCAGAGGTCTGTCCCTGCACATCAGGTCAGGATTGGGCTTGGACACCACAAACACTGGTGATGGTGACAGTGGGCTGTGTGGGAAGATGAGGAAGAGCAACAACACTCAGTTAAAAATACTTTCTCAGCTTATCACCCTACTGCTGCTCCACAGCCTTCCAGGCAGGTCTCCCCAGCCCCTGTGTTTTCAGCAGGCAAGATGGGGACTTGCAGCCAATTTCAGTTTGAAGCCATCACCAGGAGATAATGTTATTGCTCCACTTCCCCCCTGCTCCCTGCCTGGCAGGGGCTGTCTCAGTGGCAGTGTCAGGCCATTCTCCCTCTAAACCCCACAGCTTGCACAGGTCTCAAAACAAGACCTAGAAGCCAGGGATTTCCCCTCAAGATTTTTGTGCCTCTCTGCCTCTGGGGTGGGAAGGGAGCCAGGCTAGCATGCCACTTAATTTGTACAACCATTTCCAGCCCCAGAGGTGCTCGGATATATCCTGAGCATCATCATGGCTATTAAGAAACACCTCCACACCTCCTTCATGGTGTGCTAGCTCCATAGAAAGAGCAGAGCTCCAATCTGTCAGCTCTGCTTAGTTTTGCTGCAAGCACATCTGATGAAGCAAAGCCAGAGGTTATGCTCCCCATTACAAAACTGCAAGAAAAAAAGCCCAGAGTGGACACAGTTCTAGGCTGGGCCTGTCATCAAGATGCTTCCTGAGCTGTTTCCACCATCATCTCCCTAATGCACAGTGGTGTTTCTGAGCAGAGTGTTTCTCCAGCACTGAACCCTCCCCATCTTTACTCTCCTCTTCAGGACAGCATGTTAACTCTGGTGTGTGGCCATTCAAAACACCCTGCCCCTCCTGGCTGCAAATTAAACACTGTATTTCATAGGGGAGAGGAAGGGGACTGCACCTCAGCTGCTCAAGAGGCTCTTGGCTCTTCAGAAGGAGCAATAGTTGCACATACATTTCAGCAAACCCATAGGCTCCCACATCCTCTCCACACATTAAGAAACTGCTGACTAGTTATTAGAGAGTCTAGTCCAGATGAACTCCTCCCTTCCTGTCCTCTGCCTTCCAGAAAGCTGCTCTGTCCCTTTGGAGAAGCTTCTCACCTACAGCAAAGGCTCCAAGAGAGCCCAAGTGTTTGTCATGTTTGGTGAGAACAGAAGCCACTACAACTTGTCTCCTACGATTGCTTTTCTTCACCAAGCCTCCTGCAGAAACATTCTGACAGCTTGCTACTCTGACTTCAGCCCCAGCTCCCTGCACCTCCTCTTCCCATACCACAAGCTCACACACTGTCTCCAGGTGCACAGTACAAGCACAATTCTGCCTCAACACTACTCCTGGGCAACTGGCTTCTCTCTCTTCCATTCCTTTATCCTCTGAGGCTTTGGTGCGTGTATGGAAGACGGGACAGATGCACAGGCTGCTGCAGGCTGGGGTGCCCTGTGGGACAGCAGTTGCAGGATGAGGTAAGGCAGAAGGAAGTGGGTGCTCTAAGCTGAAAGGAAGGACAGCTGTGGCTGTTCCCAGGATCTGGAGCAAGTTTACTGATAAATACCAGAGTTGGACCTGGAGGAAAGCTGGGTGGGCATTCACAGCCAAGAAAGCCGAACGGCTTTGGAAGAAGCCCTGGCCTTTGTTGCACAATCTCTGTGCAAGGCACTCACTGTACTCAGACAGCAAGAGGCAAACTAGGGATAAGAAGATGCACACCCCCTCATTCAGGCCTGCACAGCCCAAGACATGGCTCAGCACAGGCCTCCAGCTTCCCACCTACCAAAACGCACAGTCTCCAAAAGCCAGCACTGCAGCTTACCCTGGGCAGCTGCCCCTAAGGAACTCAGCAGAAGAAGCAGCAAGATCTCAGGACTCAGAAGAGTCACAGGCACACACCACCCAATACAGCCAGTTCCTGTAGCTCTCAGTGCTTCACAACCTTTGAAAGCCCAGGGAGGAAGCCAGCAGCAATGAGGAACTCACATATTCTTTCCAAAACAACATTAAACATACAACCGAGGGCTAGGTAAATAAAAATAGCAAGCAACACAATCTTGTGCTTCTCTGAACACTTGCAGTTGACAATGCATTAAAAGAGGAGTGGTTAGATCCAATCATCCCATAAGTTCACCCAAATCCTACCTTATCACGCAAGCAGAAACTCAGATCCAGGCAAGACTTTCTCTGCTGCACCACATGGTAGCTCAGGATGCTGTGACTGTTACAGAGCAGACCTGGAAACAGGGAAAAAGAAAAGTATAAGTCCTCTGAAAAACGTGGGTAAAACATGCTCACATCCTCCTTGCTACTTCTCAAACCTTTTATCTCCTAGGTCAGTGCAAGTTCTTACCACAGAAAGGACATCAAACACACTCTGAGAACTGCTTCTCTCTACCCTTCCCTAAAAAATTCAGCCTCTGCTGAGCTTGATTTATATAAAGTCTTTGCCCTCCTCCCCCCACCTGAGAGGACAGGTTAATTGGAGCCACAGGGTTGGCCTCTTTCTTTGCTGCAGGTGGGACAGTTTACTTTGTTAGCTCTCTTCCTCCCCACCTTGTTTCCCAAACAGTCACAGATGGCCCAGAGAGCTGCCTTTCAGATGTACTTCAAAGCCTCTGTGGTTGACTGAGACTGGAAGACTTGGGTAGTTCTGTATTTTTCTACTCTTTAGATAAATCTTCATAAGATGAGGGTGGTGACACCCTGGCCCAAGTTGCCCAGAGGGGTGGTTGAAGCCCAGGCAAGGTTGGCCAGGGCTCTGAGCAACCTGCTCTGGTTGCAGATGTCCCTGCTCACTGCAGGGGGCTTGGACTAGATGGCCTCTAAGGGTCCTTCCAACTGAAACCAGTGTGTGATTCTGTGATTTAAAGAAAGCAGGAGGAATTACTGTGCAAGAGATGTTCTGTGAGTCACGGGCATGCCTGTGGAAGCACACACCTAAACCACCTGTGCAACACACACACATTATGCTTCCCTCTTTGTATGTGCCAACACAAAATGACAGGCTCATCTCAAAGCAGCCCCATTGAGGTGCACTGCCAGCTGTGGCAGCAAGATACAAACACAGCACCCACATCTGTATGCACACACCCACAAAAAATACACGTGCACGTCCTTGTGTGCAAATTATCTGTCTTCCGTTTGTATTTGGCTTGGCTGCACAGTCTGCTCTCCATGGGCTTGGCCAGGAGATATCCAGGCAAAGATAAACACCAGACAGCTGCTGGGAGCCAGAGAGATTTGGGTGATTAACAGCTGCACGGGGCTATGCAACAAAGACCCCCCCTGACCTCTGCCAACCCTTGAGAACAGGCTGTTTCATTTCAGATTTCTGTTTGTCAGGCAAAGGCTGGAAATGATCAGAGGAGATCCTCTGCAAAATGCACAGGTGGGAAACCCAGTGAGGAGAAGCTGTTGCCCAAATTCCATCCCTTTCCCATTGACTTTGCCCAGCAGCACTTAGAGACACAACTGCAAAAACGTGGTTGCCTATTTCAGGGTTTCTTGAATCCATACAGGAATAGCTAAAAGCTTACAGTGAAGCCTGTTCTCATGGTTTAACATCACTGAATACTTCAGAAGATGTCTTGTCCTGGAACAGGAGAAACTGAGAGAAGGAAGCAGACCAGGACTTTGGAATGAGAATGGGGCCGACACATGGGAAAGATAAAAGAAATATTATTACCCCTTTGTACCAAGAGGGAACAGGATGCAGTGACTCTAGCTGATCATATCCAAAGAGGACAAGGAAATTGCCAGTCTGACTTTCCCAGTTAGAAAGGGGAGGTGCAGCCATGGCAGGACTGGTGCATGGAAACCCACCCTGAGCAGTGGCAGTCTGGGATGCCTTACACACAGCCATGGAGCCAAAGACGTTCTGATGGAGGAAAGGGATGAAAAGTGGGAAGTTGCTCAAAATGTGACTGTAAAACAAAGTCTAGGGATTAGTTAATAGTGTGTGGTCTGAGAAAACAAACACATCTCCCCATAAAGACCCCAGTTCAAATAAACTGGTGCTGTTGTCATTAAAACCCACCATCTGCATGTCTGTTTTCCACTGGGTCTAGTGTGAAATTTAAAGGGGCCGCTGTGTGGAGAAACAGTCCCCCAACATCATCCTTTGGGGCACTTCAAAATCCAGATGTGGCTGAAAGACATTGTCACTTGGACTCATCCCTGCATAACATCTGTACTGAGACTAAATGTATATAGCTGCAAGTCCTTAAGCTTTCAGGCAGGTGGCCTAAGTTGAAGGTGACAGCTTCTTGTCTTCAAAATGGCAAAGCCCACAGACCCTAAAAAGCCACCAGCAAATGCTGGTATGGAAAGATGGCTGGTTGTGCCCAAGGCAGTCGCATGCTCCATGGAGCTCTTCTCCTCCTCTCTTCCCTCCCTGCTGCCAGCACCCTCCCTGTAGTGCAATAGGTAAAGCCCCAGATCTGCAAAACCAGGTCTAGTACCAAAGCCCCCTGAGACTGGAGGGGGATTGGAGACCTCCCTGGCTCTGCTCACCCTTTCATGCCTGATTGCAGCTCATCGAGGCCCAAAGTTTAATAATGAACCAACTGAGGCTGAGAGCTTCCTGACAGCTTAACCGATGGTCGTAATTAGGGACTAGCCCACACAGATTTCATTAGTGTGCCACACAGTGCAAGGCTTATTATTATTATGACTGTGGTGGGGAGACTGTGCTTCTCGTCCAGCAAAAAGGCATCAAGGCCCCCAAGCTTGGAGGAGAATGGGAGCAGAAAGATTTCCATAGTCACTGGTTTTGGCTATAATTCACTTACCAGCCTTCTCTGAGTACTGGCTAAGATCTCCTGCCACAGCTGTGGTGATGCTGGGTAGCTGAGGTGTCTGGATCACTTCCTCTGTTTGGCTTCCTGAAAAATTAAAAATATTTTCTTACATAGCAAAAGACTAACCATACGAAGAAATACGATCATTTTCTAGATGATAGGTAGAACAGAATCCTTGGGGGTCTCTACTTTCTGTCCTTCCAAGCAGAACCTGCTTCTCTCTCCTACACTGCAAACAAGTTGTGAAGTTTTGTCAGTTTGATTGCACCGCTTTGAGTTTTCTTACTCCTGGGCAATGTCTGCTCTTCTCATAGCTGTTTTATAGAAGGACTTGTGATTGTAAAAGGCAAAGTGAAGGAAAAGGAAGTAAGCTGGTTATTGTGCCAGAATCACTCCTGGCACTCCTCCCATTTCCATTTTCTCTGACATTGTAAAGCTGGAATACATCAGAAGTGAGCAGTACACAGGTAAACTGATGAAGGGGGAGCAGAATCAGCACTCCAGTCCCTTGCACGGGTATAGAAAGGTGTAGTCCCACACAGGCAACAGCTCTCCTGAACTGCAAGTGGTGGGGAAGGAGAATAGACTCAGAGTGTTTATTAGCAGTCGTAACCTTAATCAAATAACACTCAAGGATATGTAAAGAAATCTGTTCCACTGCAGCCTCCCAAGCCAAATAAAGAAGTAAATGGGACTTCTATCAAAAATCCCTTTTAAAACTCGTGCATGTTGGGTTCTAAAAAAAATATCCCAATTTCTTGGGGAACAGCCAAAGCTCCAAGGAGCTGCCCTAGATCAAACTCGTGGCCCATAGCACCAGGCATTCAGCCTCCTGCCACAACCAGCTCCAATGCACTGGAGAAAGGTGATGCCCTGGGGTGAACCTGGCCACTTGGGCAACAGTGTCCATGTGTGGAAGAGGATGCTCTGCTCAAAGCACCATTGGCCCTACAGCATCTCCCAGCTCAGAGAACAATATCTACCTGTTGCACATTGCCTACCAGGAGCCTCCTTCACTCCTTCTCTTCCATCTATGGGACTGCTTTAGTCAACATCACATATTATGTAGAATTACATGGGGGGGGGAAAGAAAAGAAATGAAACAGACTCTGTGTAATAGAGGTGCATGTAAATAATCACTGGCCTAATCCCCTTTGACAGTGAAAGATATCCAACCAGAAACGTTCACATCTGTAACTCAACCTGAAATTTAAGCACAAGGAAGTTGTGTCAAAAGGGGACTCGGGTTCCCATAAAAGTCTCTCTACTTCCAGACCCAGGGCCCCCTCGCCAAGAAAACAGAGCACACTTCCAGACATAACACTGGAGAAGTGCAGGCCTCACAAAGGGACGTGCTAACCTCTGCTGGGGAGACAACCACCAGGAGAACAAGCAGAGCCAACGGTGCCTTCAAGCCCAGATGAAGTACCTGCCATGGAAGAGAGGCACGCTTCCCATCAGGGATCTAGCAGGCTGTGGTGTGTCACCCCACGAGGGCTGGTGCAAGCCCTCTCAGGGGAGTCATTAGAAATGAGACCAGACAAAGCCCCAGAGAAGATTCGTGGCTGGAGTCTGTTCTCCTCCACTCCTGTACAACAACCCTGAAGTTGATGCATGACAGGAGAATCTAGCTCGGTGCAGGAAGAGAAGCCTCTGGGCAATGAGAGGAGGATTAAATAACCTAATTGTGCTTTCATGTCTCTTGCTCAGTGTGTGGTCCACCAGCATTGCATGGGCAGGACTGAAAATCTTCCTGAAAGCAGCAGGCATCAGCTGGGGAGTGGAGGGTACGTCCAACGGAGCAGGTATTTGTGTGAGGACACCCAAAGTCAATGCCTCCTTTGCAGTCAATGATGATATCACAGAAGATAAGTGAGAAGAGCCAAGTTTGGGACTACTTTTAAGAGCAGAGGGCCAGGTAAGGACATGGCTTCTGTTTTTTCATGAAGGAAGATAACTTCTAAATGGCATTGTCTTTTCCAGGGCTAGCAGCTGCTATATTCCCTGCCTCCACAAACCCTGCCATGCTTGCCCACACCTCATCAGCTGCTCATGGACTGTCAGAAACCCAGGTCACCTTCTTCCCTCTATGAAGCACTGAGATGGGCACCTGCCAAGGATGGCTCAGAGTCCACCCTTGCAGCAACGCCCCATGCTCCATCAGAAAGAGCTCTTGCAGGGGCTCCAGAGGAATACCCAACTTAAAAAAGAAGCGCTGTCTCCATAGCACACACAGACATTTCCTCCAGCCTGGTTGAGCCACAGGACCAGGGACTGGTGGGCGATATGTGACCACCATAACTCTACAGTCAGGCCTGGTCAAGAGCAGGTAACTCGCTCATCTCAGTTTCTCTCACTAGCTCAATTTGCATGGTCCCCCTTAGCTCAAGACTACTAGCAAAGGCAAGGTGAACTGCCTGGGGCTCCCATCACCTCCACGTCTCTAACAAGGCCTGTCTTGGGTCTGTAACTCTTGCACGCTGCACCCTCTGCTGACACCCTGATGAAAGGGAAATCCTAAGAGGCAAACGTTGGGAAAACGGGCAGCAGGCTGCAGAGGGCGAAGCTGCCCAGCTGCAGGACTTGATGGTTTCTCCTCTTGCCATCAGTGCTGCTGGCTGCATTTCGTCTGTCTTTACCCAGAGCCTCCAGACACAAGACTCTGCTGGTGTTAAATTCCTGCCACGCTCAACAGCATCCCTCCCCTGACACACTGGGGAGTTTCTCTTTGCTGCTTGGGAATTTTCCGGTGAGATGGTTTCTCATCGGAAAACGCCGATACACTGAAATCAAAGCCCTTTGTGGGAATGTACCAGCTTCAGGGAACCTTTCATGGGAAAATTTTCTTCAAGTCCAGGCCAGAACTTTCTGCCTGAGGAGTGTGAGCAAGGGCGCCCTGGATCCAGCATCCCCAACACTGGCAGAGCCGGTGTCCCCTAGGGATGGAGACACCAACAACCCTCTCTGCATTTTCTTCTTCCTGTCTCCCCACCCCTAGGACCTGTCACCATGAGCTTCACATCTCTTACAGACTTATTCTGCCCCTTATAAATGCTGTGACCCTCAGGGACACAGACCCTTCAGCCCTGTGGGCAGGACAGGCTGTCCAGGGCAGTGGAGTCCCCACGCTGGAGGGGTTTCAAAGCCCTGGAGATGTGGCACTGAGGGATGTGGCTTAGTGGTGACCTGGCAGTGCTGGGGTTGGACTCAATGATCTTAGAGGTTTCTTCCAACTCAAACGATTCCGTGATGTTATCTTGGGACGTGGGGAAGGGCAGATCTGGATGTGAAGCCAAGCTCGCTGGCCTGTGTCTTTTCTAGAACACTTGTCCACCAGCTTTTCCTGAGAAAAAGCCAAACAGACCCTCGGGATCACCCAGGAGGAGGGCTGGAAACAGGGTCAAATCCAGGAAAAACTCCCATCTAGAAACTAGGCCTTGTCCTGCACAGAGCTCTGGCTTGCAGGGTGGTAAGGTGGGGTGGTGGTGTTCAGCAGTGACCCCCTCTCCACGGTGGCTTTCCCTTGTCCCTCGCAGGCTCCGTGATGGCTGAGCCAACAGCACCATCTTGTGCCTCTGCTTGGCCTGGGGAAAAAAAATTAAGGGCTAGCCCCAAAGCTCCCTCTCGTGGCTCCTGCAGCGAGCAGGTCACACCAGCCAGGAGCAGATGTTTCTCTGCACATCCCTTCACGTGCAAGGCTGAGTAGGTGTGAGGCCATGCAGCTGGCCTGCCCCTCAGAACAAAGCGTTTTGGAGAGACCACTCCTGGGCATGGCAAGACATGGCACGTTTGTGCCCCATCTGCCCCCAGCCCCATCCACACCAGCTGGGGTCCATGTGAGGATATCGTGCAGGCAAAGGTTTGTCCTCCAGGCAGGCAAGTCTGGATTTGACAGCTCAGAGCGTGGCACATTATTGCAGGAGCTACCAGGCTTCACTAAATTTATTCCCAAAATAAACACCTGAAGGGCTGCAGTCCTTCAAAAGATGTTCAAAGCCAAGGGAGGCGTCCCCATCCGTGACCTGTTGCTGCAGTGCTGGGGTCCCTAAGCACGAACCTTGCAAGGAGTTTAAGTTAAACTGCCAATTTCTGTGGCAGTTCAGGGTTGCCTCAGGGGGATCTCGCTGCCAGCGTGCTGTTGGTGGTGGCAAGGCTTTCAACACCTGCACTCTCAAAGCTGGCACTTCTAACTGCATTGGGCACAGAGCTGGGGGGGATTTGCACAAACAAAGCTGTCCCTATTTTTTCTCAAGTTATTTCTTCTCCTATTGCAACCACTTTCTAACTTCACATTGTGTTGAAATTGGGTCCTTCTGAAGTTTTCCCCCCTGAACAATCCAGAGGGCTGACAGATTGCAAAACCTCTTAGTGCTGTCTTATCTGCCAGTGCTTGTGCCGCACTCCAGGCTAAATACAGCTGCTGCCAAGCAGAAAAGATGAACTTCTCCTTAAGGACAATACAATCTACAGACCAAACCTAAGGAGCTTTTTAAAGGGTATTAGTAGCTTTAGAGATAGTTTTAACTCCAGCTTTGCCATCCAAGACAGATAATGGCAGTAGTCCTGTTCCCTCATGCTAACCATTGAATCATAGAACTAGTTTGATTGGAAGAGACCTTTAAGATCATTGTGTCCAACCATTACCCCAGCACTGCCAGGTCACCACTAACCCAAATCCCTCAGTACCACAACTCCATGGATTTGAAACCCCTCCAGGGATGGGGAATCCACCAGAGCCCTGAGCAGCCTGGGACAGGCCTGGACAACCCTTGCAGGGAATTAGTTGTTCCCCAGGTCCCACCTAAACCTCCCCTGACACAACTTAAGGCTGTTTCCTCTTGTCCTGTCACTTGTTCCTTGGGAGAAGAGCCCAACCCCTCCCCAGCTCCAACCTCCTTTCAGGGAGTTGTTGAGAGTGAGGTGGTCTCCCCTGGACCTCCTTTTCTCCAAGCTCGACAACCCCAGGTCCCTCAGCTGCTCCTCACCAGACTTGTGCTCTAGACCCTTCCCTTACTTTGTTGCCCTTCTCTCGACACTCTCCAGCCCCTCAATGTCCTTCTTGGAGTGAGAGGCCCAAAACTGACTGGGGATGATCCCTGCCCTAGTCCTGCTGGCCACGCGAGTGCTGATCCAAGCCAGGATGCTGGTGGCTTTCTTGGCCACCTGGGCACATGCTGGCTCATCTTCATCTGCCTGCTGACCAACACCCCCAGGTCCTTTACTGCCAGGCTGCTTTCCAGCCACTCTTCCCAAGCCTGAGGTGTTACCTGGGGTTGTTGTGACCCCTAATCTTCCATCTGGCTGTTTCAGGATGTTTCTGCCTGAGGCTGCCAGCCAGGATCTTACCCCACTTGACCAGTAGTGAGCTTAGCAGCGTGAGCTCAGGTCCCCTTCCCGTGTCCCTTGCCATGGACACCAAACCTTCCAGGGAACATTGTGCCAGCCTTGCTGTCCACTATCCATGAGATAATGTCTCTCAAATCTGGATCCCTGACACAAATGTCTCTCAAATCTGGATCCCTGACACAAGGGCCTTCAACCCCCTTCTGCCTGTGGCCGCATTCCAATTTCAGGACAGAAATGACCAGGAGAAATATGAGAGGTTAGTGACATTCTTGGCTTGGAAATCATCAGCCTGTCGTGGAAAGGAATGTGATCAAAAAGAGACATTGCTGGTGTTTATTTTCAAGGTCTGGATGGGTGATGCACTTTAAGGCACACTGTTCTGATGCAGCTTTTGGGCTGCAGGTGAACCTTGCCGAAGGGGGTGGAACAGGTTATTTTTGTTGGCAGAGCATATTGGGTCAAGAACAACCTTTAAAAAGGACCATGCCCGTTTATATCCTGGATGCTGATTTCCTTAAGACAGGAGAGCCAAGGGATGGTGACAGCCCCTGCATCTAGATTTTCCATAGAGGTGGGGGCAGGAACATTGTCAAATGTCATTTTGGGTGCCTGCCTCAAGGGACAAGAGGATTTTCAGGGGGCTCGTAGAGGTGGGTTTGGAGCCACACAAGAATCTGGGATAAAGCTCTCAGAACATGCAAAAATATGTCTGGGCTGAAGTGTGTTGAAAACAACAATAAGGAAGTTTATCAGCATTCGCCTGCACAGACAAAAGCAAAACCTTAATACATCCTGATGGAGTGCACAGACCCCAGAACAGACTGGCACGTTGCCTTTTGAGAGAGTGATGTAGTACACCGTTGGGAAAGCTCTTGATCAGTCAGTCACGCTGGGAAAGCTTCAGTTGCTTTGTCTTCATCTCTTTGCCACAAAAGGAACAACAAGCATCAATCTCTATTCTCTCAGAGTTATTAAATTGTTCCAAAAGTCCTTTTTCAAGAGGAGCAGCTTCCTCTCCCAAGGCCACATCCAGAGGGGCACGGGAAGCAATTTGGGTGAGAAACAGAGTGCTATTTGTGTGCTGGTGTTTGCAGCACGTGCATGCTGGAAATGAGGGAAGAATCAAAAAATTTTTATTAGCATAACAAGACAAAAATGTTGACGAGATCCCTAGCAGCACAGGAGCATGCTCCTGTCACATTCCTCCAGTGGCCCCGACTGTATGGGCAACAGATAGCATCAGAACATTCATCAAGAAAAGGAGATTACTGACTGCTCATGCTCTAAAAGGTCTCAGTTCCCCAGGCAAACATGAGCAAACTCAAGAAAATATTGCAGACAGAGCATCCAGCAGCATTTTCACCACAAGCAAGTGCTGTCAGATGGAGGGCATGGGAAGACAGCACAGCTTGGTTAGCTCAGTCAGGAGCAGACACAGAACGGGTGAGCCATCAAGCTGCAGACCTGATCTTCAGGAACACAAGCTCAGCTGCCACAGCTCTTTCACACCATCCTATACTGCAATAGCTTCTGAGGCACCCAGCAATGGCATCACTTCTCTGAGGGATACGGCTCATATGTGCCCTCACAGTGCTGTGCACATCACTGCCTTGCAGCAGTCAGGTGAAACTATTAAATATCAAGTACTTCCCATGAAGTTGACATTTCTAATCCCTGCACTGCCTTCCCTTTTCACACACTGCTGGCTGGGACCTTCCCCCCCACCATTACTCCAGCCTTATTGCTCCCTCCCACTCACAGCCGAGAATTAAAAGACATAATAAAGAGCCCTTGAAATGGAGGAAGGGGATAAAAAAACCAAAAAGCAGGTCCCTTGTTTGAGCCCAAAATTCATCTGCTTCTCCCCGTGGAGATAAAGGGGCCCTTTCACCCCAGCAACCAGAAGGTTGAAGCTGGATATGTGCTTAGCAGCAGAGCCATGGCTGGGAGCTGCCAGCCTGGGGTCTGACGGCGGTGACATTTCTACCTCAGATTAGACGGCACGGTGTAAAAACGCATTAGAGTTGCTGGGGAGACTGCCCCTTCATAAGGCTGCACGCCTGGGAGCGAGCTGCTGTAGCTATGAAACCAGGCCGGGGCCTGGCTTCAGCCCTTCTCTGCAGATTAAGGTTAATAAGAGGCTCCCCAGCCCGCCGTGCCCCCCGCGCTCTCCCAGCGGAGAGCAGACCGGAGGGAGGTGGGAGTCCAGCGCCTCCAATATCCCCACCGGCGAGCGCGCCGTGCCCCCGCTTTTGTTCTCCACTCCTGCCCAGCCATTTTCATTACAAATATCCTCTTACCATGCACGCATGGGGGGAGAGAGCCCACACAAAGAGAAAGAAAAGGCCGCTTGGTAGAAAAGCAGTAATTAGAGGGCTCGGGCTCTCCTGGTGGAGGATTCATGCGGATTCGCCATGGCCGCGTTTCACACGTCCGGCCCCTCCAGGGGCGAGCCCCTGGTTCCATTTCATTACTGGCAAGCTGGGCTGCCAGGGGAACTTCTGCCCCGAAATGACTTCCCAAAAGGGGACAGTTGCACTTCTTTTATTATTTGCTTTGAAAGCAATTTCGCCGCTGCCCCTAGAGGCCTCCGCGTTCGCTCGGGGGCGCGATGGGAGATCACAAATGCCATGAGTTGGCTTGTCACAGCAGAGCTGCTGTTGCCCATAACTGTGGGAAATATTCTTACATGTGCTCACTATGTATTATCAGCCAAATCTGGAGGCACTGAATCATGTTTCCTAACCCCACATGTGACTTGAGAAGTCTGTGCTTTCAAGGTGCTTATAAAGATAAGCAAATTCTCTGTTCTTTTAAAAGGGAGGTAAAACATAACTCCTGTATAAATAGATGCAAGTAAAGATGCAAGTCCAAAACTTCATGGAATCATAGAATGGTGTGGGTTGGAAGGGACCTTAAAGGTCATCTAGTTCCAATCCCTGTGCCATAGGCATGAACACCTCCCACTAGGATCAGCTTGCTTAAACACCTCGAGCGATGGAGCATCCGCAACTTCTCTGGGCAACCTGTTCTGTGTCTCACCACCCTCACAGTGAGGAGCTTCTTCCTCATTTCTTATCTACATCTCCCCTCTGCCAGTGTGAACCCATTGCCCCTTGTCCTACCAATACAAGCCCTTGTAAACATCCCTTCCCAGCTTTCTTGTAAGCTTCTTTTCTCCAGGCCGAACAATCCCAACTGTCTCAGCGTCTCCTCCCAGACGAGGGGTTCCAGCCCTCAAAGTTGACCATGTGTACTCACTTGCTGTAGGTAAAGCCTGATTTTCTTCAGGTCAGGCTGAAGGGATGAGCAAAGCACCCCGAGCTTTGCAGTGTTAGGATGTCTGCACAGCTCTGGGTCAGGTTATCAATCCCATTTTACAGCTGGAATTAAATGGTGGCTCAGAACAACTGGGCCACGTTCATGCTGGAGGTTCAAAAGAAGAGGAACCCAAACTGCTTCCTCCCTGCTTGAAAAGCATGTTAGCAACAGCCACCCCTTCTCCTCTGTTCTATAATGCACCTATGTTGTACACTAACCTGAAAGGGGGCTTGTTTGGAGTCATTTTGCATCATTCCTCTGGGGAATGTATCCTGTGGCCAGTCTTGCTACCTTCCTGGGTGCTTCACCAAGAACTCTGGGACATTTGTAGGGCAGCTCACAGTGGCAGGACTGAGGATGAGCCACAAAACTCTGTAGGAAAGATGTTTTGCCATCAGCACATGTACTTTTAGGCAAGTTACCCTGAGGAGCCTTTGTGATTTTATGCGTACAAGGCAAGTACGAGCACATCAATCTACTCTGTCATCTCAGAGGTGAGATACAATCATTTGATGACAAGATTAAGAAATGGACAAAGCCATATAGTACAAGATACTTTCTGTCCCTGAAAACTCAAACTCAAAATCTACCTGCATCTTTCTGTGTGCTTGGGGCCACTATTTTTGGGCAAAATGCCAAGTGTGGAGCTGGACTGTAGCTTAGGTTTCCAATAAGCTAGATCTGCTACTACAAATGGGTCCCAGGTTTATAGCCTGGCTCCTCACAGACAGGACCATCTGCAAAACTCAGACCCAAGCCCAGAATTTGGTAGCCAAACACACTGAAATTTGCTTTGGTTCCTTCTCTTAGTTCCCATCATCTTTTCTTTCTCACCTTATTTAGTTGTTAAGCTCCATGATCCTTAATTTCCTGCACCTCAAATGTCACTGAGACCAGACTCCACCTCCGTGACATTGCACACTACAGCCCTTCCCTCTTCAGGGCCAGGTCAGGAATGGAGGTTTAGTGTGCTGAGAAGAAAGGCAGCAGAAGACAGAGAGCACTCACAAACATCTGGCTGAGAGCCTGGCTGAGAAAATGTCAGGTTGGGGAGGCTGTAATAGTTTTAATCTGCAGTACAAGGGGATTAAAAGACTCGTTCTCACAGGACAAAAGAGAAAGGAGAGGAGCGGAAGGAGCAGAACAAGGGGAGAATGAAGGCTGCAAGGGGAGGAAGGAGAAAGTTAAAGAGCTCAAGTATAAAGAGCATCGGGATTTAAAGAGCTCTGTCTTCTCTAATAAATGTGAAGTGGCCTGCATGGAAAAGAGGCTCCAGCCAATGGCTTTGCTTTTGCTTTTTCACACTAAGCACACACACTTCAGTCTTCTTCAATCAAGGCAACTTATGTTTGGCTGTGTTGATTTTCAGGCGCAAAGGAGTAGGAGGGGGAAGCAGAAGGTTAACGAGGCTCTGCCAGATGCAATGCTGGAGAGAAGCAGTGGGCACTAGATTTTTTTTCAAACAGTGGTTTATCTTCTTTGATCCTCACCCCTGCTGTCCCTCAACCCCTCCTTGTCCTCGAGGGCCACGGAGGAGCAAAGGGGCCTGGGAACAGGAAGCAAGTACAGTGAATTGTGGGACGCTCTCAAGTAGTGCTTGAGCAAACTTTTCAGCAAGGCCAGGAGATGAAGAGAGCAGAACTGAAAGGGTAAGGAAAGAAAGCAACTTTAAGTACTTTTCAAAGAGGAAAAAACAACCCAATGCATCAATTGCAGGAGATGTAAGGGCCAACAAGCCCCAGCATGGACAGGAAAAACCGCATCAAAAGGGAAAGCAGGTACTCAAACCAGCTTTTAGCACGTACTGCAGGATACAGGATTTCTCAGGGCTGGCTGCTAACCTCAGATCAAGGCAAGACTGCTCCACTAGATTAGCAGGGAGGTTTGGGCATATTTACATCAGGATGTTGCCAATATTCTCCTTGAAGACAAGAGGATTCATCCCCCACCTGGAACTAAGACATACTTTACAAAACTCTTGGAAGAAATGGCAACAGAGGAAGGTAAATTGGCTGCCCAGGAGTCCCGAGTTTCCTCCCACTAACTCACTCCCCAGCCTAAGGCACTCTGAGAGGAGAGAACTGTTTCTAGCAGTTCACTGGGTTAGACAGGACCACAACACGCCCTCCAATTTTTTGTTATCCACCTTCCCAGCTGGTCAGGCTTAAAAAGTCAGGCAAGATGCTCCAGGACACAACCAGGTACAGTCAAATGTCTAAGGGGGGTTCTCTCAATCACTTCAGCAGCTCAGCACAGTGCTGGGGGCTGGTTAATGCTCTGTGCACATGCTGTACTCAGAGGAGGAAAAGTAAAAAAGACTTTGTAACATAATAAGCAAATTCCAGACAGGAATTAGAGTATAGCATATCAAGTGGAGACAAGGGGCTGGAGTGGCATTAAGGTAGGAAGAATATAATTACCTGAGCTGGGCTGCAGCCAGGGTAATGGTATTAATTTATTTCAAAAAAGTCACAAGTGCCAAAAGCTGGATTTTACATTTAAAGCCAGAGAATGGCAAACTACAGTATCCCAATTCCATTCTTCCAGCATCCATCTGGAAAGAAAGTTCTCCTGATGGGTTTACAACCCTAATGCCTACTGCCTCTGGCCAGGATGGGTGAGCTCAGCCTCAGCTTTGTTTGGGAAGGCTGATGCCACCCCAGCACACTGCCCTGGAGCCACCAATGCTCTGCTCTAAGGCACACACCACCAGGGTGATCCCTGCACCTTGCAGGACAGAGGAGACCTCATCCTGCTCCCCACAGCTCGCCTGCAGGCAAGAAAGCCACGCTCAGTCCCAGCCAGAGTCACAAACAACCCAGCATAGCCCCTGCTTCGATCTGGTATTAATTATCTGCTGTTCTGCAGAGATAAATGCTTAATCCTCAGGCTGTTGACACTGGAAATGGACCAACCTACCCTGGGGTGGATATTATACAGGGGAACTTGGCTCAGCTACGATCCCTGCATCATGTGCTGTACAAATGTTCGCTGGCCTGTGGGTAATGGGTTTCAGAGGGTGGATGGGATCTGTCCAGGGCAGAGCTAATCCAGAATAATACATGACCCAAGCATTCATTGTATCAGGTTTTTCTTCCTCCCTCTTTTCTTTCCCTTCCATGTAATACTTCAAATTTCATGTGGAATTTCTCATTTCCAGACATTCTCTATTTCCTTATAGCTTACCAGCTTTCCTCCTCCAGGACTGATATCAAGGGTGAACTTCCTAGGCAGCAGTGCACAAAGGATGTGGCAGATGGGTTTGCACAAGCCCTGCTTCTCTGGCTGTCTTTCACTTTCTTCCAGGAGTAAGGCCAAAGATCTCCACATTGCTCTTCTGGTTTCACACTCAATGCAAATCCTAAACCAAGAAGTTTGCTTGTCAGGGAGAAAGAAGCAGTGCTGATGCTACTGGAGATGAGAAAACTGTTCCTGTTTCTGACCAAGCTGCTAAGGACTTCAGTGTTTCCCATGTCTGAACAGTCACAACTAATGCTGTGTGCCAGGAGGGCAAACCACTGTCCCAGACCCACTGCCACCAGCCCAGCTGCCCCAGCCAGGCACTTTGGGACACTGAAGGAGATGCCTGCTCCCCACTTCCCACTCTCACATGGGTCTTCTGGCCTCTCCCTATTTGCTTGTCCCTTCCCAAGGGCTGTCTTACTGGCAGGTCCTCAGCAAAGGTAAATTTTAAACCCAAACACAGGAACAAGTTTGAAATGAAGTATTACTGTACATAGAGTCAGAACAGAAGTTGCAAGTGCTTGGGAGCAGCGGTTTGCTCCCATTTTAACAACAAAATAGGTTCTCAAGACAGCACTCTTCTACACAGACTTGAATGTCTGCACCCACAAGTAGCTGATACAAGGGTTTGAATACAGGAAATATCCCAGGGAAGCAGTGCACAGTGGCACTTCCCCCCTCCAGCCCCCTCAAACCAAGCTCTGGTTCAGCACAGCTCCAACTGAGCTGTGCCCTGAAGGTCTGTATTGCTGCACTCTGCTCTCTATGCACACAAGCAGACCCTGCTTCCAGGGAGCTTGCAGCCTACCTAGGCAGCACTGGAGGAAACTGAGGCAGGGGCAATGAAGTGCTTTCCTCAGTGCCACAGCCAGCAAGCAGCAGGCTGGAAGCAGAACACCCATGCCCAGCAGGACCCAGACAGCTGAACACCCACCCAAAGCGTGTACTGCTTTATAGTTAGTATGAGAGAAGTCTGCAAACTTCAGAGATCAAATCTGGCTGCTCTTGCTACCCTCCCTTTAGCAAGAGATAGTTCAAGCCTTGTGCACAAATTCCTGCAGAAAAAGGGAGCTTGCTGGGAGTATGACACAGAGCCAGTGTAAAGTGAAACTTTTTGGTTTTGCTGCCCTTGTTTTACCAAAGCAGTATTTCTAGTCTGTCCAAAGGCAATACACTCTCAGCCCACCTGAATGCAGAAGTTTGTTTTTGCCACCACTGTGCTCCATTTAATCTCAAAATTGCTGCTTGCTTGGCCATTTAGGGTTATTCCACATGGGGCACTCCCCACTGCTCTGCCTGATCTACTCCTAAGCTACTTGTTGCACATGCTCCCTCCTTCACCAAGCAGGTGGCAACTCTACCATCTCCTAAGGGTCACTGCTGAGAAATGGCTCTTAGAAGCAATGCAAAACTGCTTTGGTTCACTACATTGGATTCTGCCTAGTTTCAAGATGTCCTCAGAGCTCCCTAAACACATGCTTGCTGCCAGCAAGCTAATCTTTTCCTCTATGTTCACACAACACACACAAATAACAAGCAGAAAGCAGCACACACCACCCCATGTCCATTATTAAGAAGTTGCCTCTGGAAAGAGGAGTGTCCATTTCCAGTAGCATGCATGTTGGAACTACATCATCTTCTCTCCAAACATGCCATGGAGTATCTGGCTCAAGAAATGGCAGGCTGTGTGAAATGCCCTGTTTGGTAACACAGAAACAAGCCGTGATCCTACACGATCCCCTCTTGTGAAGTCTCTTCTAAGCACTTGAATCTGCAGAGAACACCCAGAGCAATGACCCCTTGATCAGCTATGTCCAGTACTGCTTAGCTGATATTTCTCCCAGGAAATACACCAAAATAGGTCAAACTGGTCTGTTGGTGCATATTCTTTGTCCATTTGTCCCATCACAAACTTGTCAGCTGGGCAGCAGAAGCTCACAAAACCACTCCAGTCTTGGGTGACCCGGAAAAGCAGCTGTCAAAGGACATGCCATTCTGTGCTGGGTGGCACATCATGACCTGACAGGCTTTCTAGAGCCCTCAGCACACAGTGCAGGCATAGTAAACCCAAGCATAGTGACAGCAATCAACAACAGGGCTAAGGGTGGTCTTCTCAAGGTCATCGCTGTGGTCCAACCCACTGGCTGTCCATGATACTCATCCAGAATTCCTCCTAGGCTCAGAGGTGCCCAGTCCCCTTCCAGGGCTTGCTGTGATGAGTGCTTTTGCATGAGAGCTGATTTACTTCTTGTGTCTCAGATGTGGGTCAGCTGCTTTTCTCCTGTGCCTGCCAGGTGACAGCCTCTGGGAATAAAACAAGTTCAGGAGGCAAAAAACACAGTAATTCTGAAGTCAGGCTAAGCTAACGTTCCTCTTCAGCCTGGGGACAGTTCTTTCACATGATCACTGCCTAGCCTACATGCATCCTGCTGTTCAGGCAGCAAAAGATGCCACAAGACCATGCCAGAGCCATGGCAGCAGGAAGAAGCTTATCTTTGTCCCTAAGACAGGGCAGCAGCTTTGATTTCTGCACTGCTTTCAGCCTCTCAGTTGTTTGGGCAGTGGGATGGGCTCCCAGTGCTGACTTCAGGCCCATCACCTCATCTCCAACGTTCCATTCTCTCCCATTTTCCTTCTGGCAAAACAGATGGCGTGGCACAGGCACAGGGCAGGCTGTTTGGAGGGCAAGGACAGCATTTGGTCATCCCCTCAGCTGTCCTGGAGAAGTATTATCAACAAGATACCATCACAGGAAGTCACTGCACGCCAGTGCCAGGTGGAGCTTGAGGCCACAGTCACAAACATTATGTGCTGTCTGCCTTCAGATGTTCAGAAAGGAAGAGCAAGACAACAGAGTTTGTGGGCAGCCTCCACAGATCATCCCACTTTGCAGAAGTCAGGCATCTTCATTCCAGGCTCTCCAGCAGGTTAGCAATGGAACAGACACTACAGTGGAAAAGCATCTTCAGCCCTTGACACTGGATTGAATCCATCACTCAGCCAAACCAGAGAAGCCTGGAAGCAGACTCATTTAGCATTGGCTGGAAAAATTCTTTACAAGAAGCTCCCAGACACATTCAGTAAACACTGAAAATCAAATCATCCCAAGCCTGGGGCTGCTCCTCTCCTCCACTGCTGGCCACCCCAGCCCTGGTCAGTGTGCTGAAATGCCTGCTTTGTCCAGGCCTCTAGAGACAGATGGTGCCACAGCTGCTGTCTCCAGCTCATTGCTGGAGCCCTTCGGAACCAAGAACTCCAGCAGAATGTCCAAGAGGCAGAAAACCAGGTGCCTGAAATGGAGAGAAGACAAAGCTTAGGCTGGTCAGGGCACAGCAGAGCTGGGAGATGAGCTCCAGTCACGTCAAAGCCCAAGCTCACAAAAGTAGTAGTATTTTGAGTTCCATCAGGGAAAGATAGGAGACTTTGTACCCTAAATGAAAGGTTTCAAGGGATGGTTCAGGTTTTGCTTCCATCTCCCAAATCAGGGAATGCTTAAAGCTGCTGAGCAGCACGGAAAACACAGCTGCCTCTCCTGGAGTGAGGTGGCACATGCATTTCTCTGCAGTTCATCACAAAAACACTGCTTTCCAGATGCACAGTGATGGGTATACAGGAAAACATTATCTATCCATATATGCTGCTTCCTAAGCTCCTCTGGAAACAAGCTAAACCAGGATTTGTCTGATTTCTTCTGACATCCATAAGCTAAGCAGGCCCAACAACATAATTAAGAAGACTGGCTCAGTAATCTCCAGCCAGACCGAAGTCCTAGACATGCACCTTCCTAACGAGCAAGCCAGATGCCCTCCCATCATCTAAGTGGAGGATAATTAGCCAGATACATCCTGTGCCAAGAAGCTGGCAGCACTGATCTCAGAACCAAGCCCTGAGTGCAGCTTACAGGCCCCACTGCAAAGGCTGTTGTGGCATCCACGTACCTGTTTATCACAGGCTGGCCCAGAGACTCCAGTACCAGGCTCCAGCTCATTCGACATTTACTGGTTCCAAGGATTTCTTGGATCACATCTGCCAAGGCCAGAGACAAGCCTTTAGGATCTGCACATTTCTATGGTAGTAAAACAGGGTTGGTCTTCTGCTGGTGGGTACTAAATCAAAGTTTGTGATGGTGCTCTGAGCTTGAGGCACATCATGCACAACAAGACCGTGACCAAAACCAGGCAGGGACAGGACTGGAGGCCAGGAAAGAGTTCCAGGCTGGAAGGGCATATCCTGGTAGCACTTTTCCAACCCCAAAGGGTAGAAAGGGCCCCTTGCACTGCAGCAAGGAGTTAAAAGATCAGACTGCACTCACAGGGATAAGGCAGCAGCTGCTTTAATGCCAAAGGTCGGCATGTCAAACTTCAAGAGAGGGAAATCCAGTGCAGCTGGGACCATGGTTTCCATCCAGTGGGAAAGCCACTCTCTAGAGCTGGATGCCAGAGGCTTTGCCTTATGACTCTTCCCAGCAATGGTATCCCTGGGCAGCAGCTGGGAACACAGTGTGGCACTGGCTTTCTTGAGCCCCACCTCGTTGGAGGTGGCTCAGCAGGAATAGACCACATGGCCACTCTGCTTCTGGGAATCACCAAAACACACATTCCTTTCTCTTTGAGCTGTGCTGCTCCCCAGATGCTTATGCAAACTATCTAGAACTGGGAAACAGTGATTTTTTGCTTGCATGAAACCACTCAAACATGAATGTTCCCTGGTGCTTTGGTATAAGCAGGCTCCATCTCTGCATTTTACCACACTTCCAGTGATGCCAACACACTAGAAGGCTCCCCAGCCTCCCCCACTGCTCTGTTCTCAAGGGCAGCTGAGACATCTCTAACACACTTACTAGGTAAGATTCCCATCAGGCTCTGCAGGGCCTGCTCTGCTGCTGCTTTCTTCTGTTCCTCTGTCCTGGCTGGTTTGGGGACTGCTGGTAAAACTCCTCCAGGCCAGATAGATTCCTGTAGCAACTGGAGGTACTGGACCCAGCGCTGAGTGCAGGTCAGGTTAACCACCTGGACTTCCAGCCACCTGTGGGCACAAGGAGAGAGAAAACATCAGAAAAAGTCAGGCTTGGTAGCATCTCAGGGGCTTTCCACTGATCAGAGGCCCTCAAGGGAAAAACTAACTTGCTGGGTAGGTTAACATGCAGTTTCCATGCCTATACATTGAACATGTGCACAAGTATTTATTAGCTGAGTTTTCCTGTGCACCATAAGTATGTAAATGTTCCCCATCCTACAGACAGAAACACTAATGCAAAAGTCAGAGCAGAAAAGCAAAAGCCATGAAAAGTTCCATCACTCCACTGCCTGCAGGAAACCAAATAAGTAACTGGTCCCTAAAGGAAGCATGGCTAAGGGGTATGACTGGTCTTAGCCTCCTAAGTTATGTCCATGACCAAGCAGAGAAGAGAGCTGAGAGAACCACCAAAATTGGTATTTTAACTTGTAAAGCAACTCCTGTGACTGACTGGGTACAAGCATGGTCTGGCAACCAGGACTCTCATCAGTCCCTCCTGCTACCAGAAGAGTCAAGGGTGTCTCGCCTGGAGACCAAAACACATGCTCCAAGGATGGCAAGGCACAAATATCCTGCTGGTTCATGCTCCTCTCATTCCTCCTGCTTCCCTGCTGTCCAGCCCTGCTCCGTCCGCCCATGGCAGGCAATGAAATCATCATTGCTCCCATCCAAATCCCATCTATTAAAAGCCGAGTTAGGTACCTGCCAACATTACTGCTGCTCTGCCCTCCTGCTGGGCCAAGACTCTGCCCTTTATACGGTAACAACCTGCACATCCTGAGGCCAAGGAAATGCTACTCCACGTACAGGCTCAGAGGTGTTTGCAGCCAGCGTGGGGGGGACGTGTCCACGCCACCCAAGAGCTGGCCAGTGCAAGCTTCTAAATCCAGCCTGCAGACCCTCTTTCCCAGAAGCAAAATCACTTCCCCTTGTAACAGCAAAAGCCACGGCTGTCAGTCAAAGCTTGCCTCTGCTTAAAAATCTTCCCCCCTTAGAGTAAGGGGAGGCCAGTGGATGATGCCATGATGCCACAGAGACCACCAGGAGGGTCCCCATCGATTTAGCAAGACAGAGACTCTGTGGAGCAGCACTGACCACGACGGCTTGTGGCTGCAGTCCTTACCCGTGGGAGGCTCCGGAGCAAAGAGGGGAGAGCCCAGGGCTGGGGAAGGGAAAAGGCTCCTGATTTCACTGGTACTTAGAGCCCCAGAGGAGTCCAGAAGCAGGGCCAGGAGACCCGTTCCTCTTGGCAGCCGGCGTTCGTGCTTGCGATTCCGTCACCGCTACGCCCAGGCAGCGCGCAGCACGGCCAAGAGCTCGGGCCCTGCCAAGGCAAACTTTATTTAACCTGCACTCTGCCAGACTGTCTGCATTCTTCTCAGGCGAGGCCGTCGGGCCAAGGGCGCCTTTCCCCACGCAGCAGGGACGCTGTGAGTGGGGAGCTGGGAAGAACAACACCTGAAGGAAAGCAGGGGCAGGGGAGCGGCAGGCAGGCAGCACCTGAGCCGCCGCCGCAACGCGGTGCTCTCCTCTTCAGCACAAACGAGGTGCCTAGCTGCTGCTCTGGAGGGATGCACACTGAGGCAATGCCTGCTGCAAAAGCAAAGACTATCAAAGGAAGATGAAAACAAGCCTTGGAGTAGACTAAAGGCTTGATATGTCTCATAGCAAGGTCTTAGTGGAGCACAGGCAATGCTCCTGGTGATCCCAATGACAGCACTGGAAAAGGGGAGACAGCCTTCATGGGACCCCGAGTACTGATGTTTTCACAAGAGACCCAAAGCATAGCTTCTACCTGTTGTAGAGGACAAAGTATCACAGTGCAGCCTTGCCTGTTGGAAATAAAATTGCTTAAAATGCTTTTTATCTGCAGCCATCAGCAGAGTTTAACACCCAGGATCACGTTAAACCCTCCAGCCATCCCCAACCAAATTAAAGCGTTAAGCTGTGGCTCCTCTAGGGGCAAGAACTTCCATTAACATGGCTTTTCATTAACATGTTTTCTTACACAACCTGCTTTCCTAATTGAGAAAACATTTCAAAAGCAACAGAAGTTCAGAGACCTGGGGACAGAGCTGCAAACAGGAAAACTCTGCATCTAGGGAGATCAGATTGAACATTGACTTGAAATTCATCTTAGTAATAGTCACTCACCATCCTTTAAAAGGTTGCAGAACCCAAAAAACAAACTTTCTTTTTCTCAGGAATGTTCCTAAAATAGCAAAAAAAGAAATAAAATCAAGCAAATAGTGGGCATAGTGACAGCTGAACTTGGAGAAGACAGCACACGTTTCCAGACAGCTCAAGAGCTGACTGAGAACTGATGAATGCTGGAAGGCCCGGCACAAACAACCTACCATTTCTAGCTCATTTATTTCCATAAAGGCACCAAAACTAGGCAACAAGGCCTACAAGTAACACCTATAAATCAGATCAAATGTGCACATGCTGTGCTTATGCAAGTGCTTACAGGTCTTAGTTCTCAGTTGCAAAACTATTGATTTATTTTTTTTTGTTTTAGTTTTTAGTCTGCTTATTTAGCCTAGCAGCATTTTGGCTTGCACTTTGGGAAGCAAAGAGCAGGAGAGGAGAATGGCTCTGTCATTTTTGCCCCATCATGCTACAGCTCCATAAAGCTCTTGAGAAGAAGCCAACTTGCCCCATCAAATGGTGCTCAGACACACTGCTAGAAAAGGGGGAAGCACCCAAACCCATAAAGTATACACCTAAAATGAGAAACTAGCATGAAATGGGGCAAGAAAGAAGAAGAAATGAAAGCTGGGTGCAAATGGAAGGAAGACTAAAGTCATTCTGCTCTGGGTCCCTTTCCCAGTGTGTGTACCCATCCAAAAAGCACCGAGAAGAGAGGAATTGTCAAGACTGGTCCATCCAGTCCAGCTTCCTCCCTGGGAGAGCAGCTGATGCTCTTAGACATTTCCAAAGAAAATACCAAGACAGAGTAACCTGCCATGAAGAGTTTTCCACCCTACTCCCAACCTGTGCCTGTTGAAGTCACAGCCAACACCTGCTGTGGGGGATGCACCTTGGTTTCTGGCAGACAGACCATCAGGCAGACCTCCTGCACCAGGACCAGGAGGAACAGCTCACACTTCTCACACAGCAACTCCAGCTATGTGCTGGCCCAAAGCTGACCTTGGCCAGCAGGTCACAGATGATTCTTCATACTATTAAAGGACTAATCATTTGAGATCCATGTGCCACACTGAAAGCTCACACGCCCACTCCCAGGTAGAAATAAATCCACCAAGAAACACAAATAGACTTCTCTTTTTTTTCTTTTTGGATGGCTGATGAGTTACTATTTCCATTCTGCTACTACTTGAAGAAATAGCCTTAATAAGAAAGAAAGAGGACCAAACTTATCACTGCACCATCTCTTTACACTTCAGCTCAAACCAAAAATAGACAGAAAGTGACCTCCTGGGCTCAGACACTCGAATGCTTTGATAATGCCCCACACGAACAGACAAGACTGCAAAGGCTATGAACTCCTGGACATTGGTCTGGAGGTGCATAACTTGCCCATGCTGTAAGGGTCCTCTGTTTGAAATAGCTGCCCATGGAGGAATGAAATGGCTGCTAAATAAGAGCTGATTTAATGCCATGGCTTAAGCTGGAACTCCAAGGTCAGCTGAAGGGGCCCATTAAGACAGGAATGGCAGAAATGTCCTGGGAATGAGAGGGAAAAAGGCAGCCTGGGGGTACATCCTTGGCCCTCCTTTGGCAACTAGAAGCAACATGGGCTGCTAAGATGGAGCAGCACATGGTGAAGGGAGACTAAGTCAGGAACAGGAAAAACAATAGGTGGCCTTGTTTTTTCCTGCCTCCTACAAGCTCAATGTGCTTAAGTGGACTACCCAGAGGGTCCACCCACAGAGAGGTCCACTCAGGAAGCAAAGGTTGGACAGGTTGGATTTGCTTAGTCTAGAAAAGAAAAATGGGCCAAGAATAGACAAAAAGACAGTACAAAAATTCACAAACAGCTCCTAGAAGCCAGTGAACCTCTGCTTCTCTCACCTGTCATCATTGGGATAAAAACTGCTCCTATGTTCACTTGACCCAAGGAGTGGTTGAGTTAAATATACAGATTTTAACTAAAAACTGAAGCAACAGCAACTGTGATTCCCCTAAAACTGGGAATTTTAAGGATTTAGAAAGACACAAACTGGATGCCAAGCTAGGAAGAAGACAAAGATGAGAAAGCCTCTAGTAGTCCGCTTTCACTGTACAAATACTAACAGCTCTATAAATATACACAAGCTGTGCATAATGGTAGGAAGTCCAGCTCAACACCTACTGCTTTCCACCCCAGAACAAGGCCTCTGTTTCCCTGAGATCAGTTAATACAGCATGGCTAACCAGAAGCTCAAAAAAGACCTGTGAGATCAAGGCACTAAAAAGCATTTATGAAAAAGGCAACATCTGGGAACATACAAGGCACTCAAGCACGACTCCTCCGAAATCAAGAAAGGCTGGTACTTAAATCATCAGACCATCAGTCCTTGTCCCCCACGTTCCTCCCCAAATTGTGCCTCAAACCACAAGAATATCCTTCACTCAAGGGCTCAAAGAACAACATTGCAATGCTTTGACTGTGAAACATCTCTGAGCAAAGCTTGTAAAAAAAGCTGAAAGAGCTGCAGCAGGCACAGTAAGAAACAACTGGGGAACTCTCACCCCCAGGCTCAGCTTTTAGCACCTGCTACTTGAGCCCACATCCACCTTCTCCTCTGCACAGCTGCCAGCAGAAGCCCCTGCAGCCAACCACTGGCATGCTCAGCTCAAACACCTGCAAGGCAAACCCATGCTTGCCCAGGCCATCAGTAAACCCTTCCTCTATAGGAAAGAAAAAAAAGTCCATAAATCAAAGAACATGAAGTATCCCGAGTCCTTTTATACTTCTGGGCAGAGACACACATAAGTAAACTATCCTTTTTGCCTTACTGGAAATGTTCCTCTCCTGCTGCCCTATAAAACATTTACAATTGTATATGCTATGAACAATATGTCCTGTACCCCTGCCCAAGCACATGGGAATGAGTGTTTGGTCAGTGAGGCAGTAGCTGAGCACCTACTCCTCAAACAGAGTGTCTTGCCAGCCTCACAGCTCCCCTAGCACGGCTCCCCTGAAGGCACTGAAGGAAGCAAGAAAGAAATCAAGCTGCAAAGAGCTCACTCCAGAAGCACTTGCATCCAATATACCAGTGCATTAAACTCCCCAGTGCCTTGCCAGTGTAGGGCACTGGGATTTCCTACCTGCTTGGCCCAGGCCAAGTGAGAGGTGGAGCTGGGGGAGGCCCTCTGAGAAGTGGACATTTTGCTGTGTGGCAGAGGTGGAAAACCAGATAATTCTTCACTGACCTGAAGCCACAGCTTGCCCCTGGGGCTTGAGGCACCACTCTGACATATGTGCTGCTCCCTCCAAAGCACACCTGACAAAAAGGAATCGTGAAAACAGAGAGCTCCAACTCCAACATCTTCTCCCTGCAGTGACTTAACCAAGCTGTTCTGTTTTGCCTTTTTCATGTTACATCTCCCTGTGATGCCGTGGGGCTCAGCAAAAGGGGGGAAAGCTAAGTGATTGAAAAAAGATCATCCCAAAGCCCCCTCGATTTTTAACAAAGCATCCCAGCCTTTGATAACATCTCCATCAAGTATTTATTGAGCCAATTAAGCTCTCAGCAGTGCCCCAGGGAGAGGCCAGGCTGTCTGAGCCAGGTCCTGCTCACAGCAGATTGCTTCATTAGCCCACTTTGGAATCAAAATACATAAGAACACCATTAACCCTTCCCAAGCCAGGGAAAACCAAAACCAGCCAGAAGATAGTATTTCCTCTCAATGATTTTCTTTTTTGTCTTTTCTTTTTGAACCATAAGTTGTCTTTTTTTTTAAGTTTAGGAAAAAAGTTGGCACATATCTAATTGCTGAAGCAGTATCAACAGAGAGATGCAGTTAAAATAATGTTGCAATTGTTATCAAAGCAGAGTGTTTGCTTCATTCTAGTGGCTGTTTTTGGAAGAACACTGCTTGTCTTTTCTATTTGAACTATAAGTTGTCTTTTTTTTTTAAGTTTAGGGAAAAAGTTGGCACATATCTAACTGCTGAAGCAGTCTCAACAGAGAGATGCAGTTAAAATAATGTTGCAATTGTTATCAAAGCAGAGTGTTTGCTTCATTCTAGTGGCTGTTTTTGGAAGAACACTGCTTCTACAAAAGAAAGAAAAAAAAAAATTGTTTGGGACAGAGATTCAAAAGCCAGATCCAAAATTTCCAGGTGCTTGGAGACAACTGAATCAAGGCATGTTTCCAAGTTGATTTTTATTTACTTTACATACACAAAGGCACAGTCCTGAAGATCGTTTCTCTGACATACCACAGGCCTGCCATTTCCACTGCTCCTCACAGCTACAACACAAACAGCCAGATCCAGAGACCAGGAGGAAGATGACAGAAGGTTGGTTCCTCTGCAGACAAACCCTGTCACTGGCTTTCAGGCTGGGTGCATGCTTGCATTGCCATGGGAGGGACGGGACCTTTGCTGCCACATACCTGGGCCTGCCAGCACAGCCCCTCCACGTGCTGTCACACATGTCCCAGTCAACTCCCCCAGAGCAACAAGCCAGAACAGCCAATGGATTTAGTTGCCCCAGCTGCACTGACATTGCAGTTTTGGCAGCTTGTTTCTGCCAGCAAAACTCAGAGGTGCTGCCCAAGCCCCGAGTGCTAAGTCACCTGCCAGCTACAAAGCCAAAGGAAAGTGGGAGCAGCTGCACTGGGAACAGCTTCAGCATAAACCTTCCCAGCTTCTCCTGGCACCTGAAGAGCACAAGTCAACCCTTGGCTTTAAGGTCTTTTTCTGAGATAACTCTGGGAGGGAACGTGGAGTCTCTGCAGCCAATGCTTGCCCAGGCACTGACATGTCCCACCAGAGGACAGCCCTGATGCCAGGTGACACCTGCAGCCCAGCTTCCTGATGACCCCACAGCACTGAGAGGAGGTCTGACTCATGGTCTGGGTGTGGGACATGGACCCTGTGGGGCTCCCCACAGCCAGGGCTGTGCAGAATTGCTTGCCCGTGGGCAGCACTTGCCCAGCACACCCAGGGCTGCAGGTGCTTGGCTGCCCAAGTGGGCAGGTTTACTCAGGGACATCTTTAAGAGGGTCAGGCAACACTACATGCCAGTGGTACTTCCAAGTCAAGAGGATCAAGAACGCTGCCAAGGGTCTTGGTTGTTGCCAGTTCTGTTGGCACAGAGATCAAGGAAGAAAGAAGAGGGAAAAAAGCAGGAAAAAAAACCCCAAACACCCATCAAGCAAATCCCCAAAGCTTGGAGCTCCCTGACTTACAGCAGCAGTTGCACAAGCACCCCTGACACCTGCCCTGACACGAACAGGCTCAAGATGACAGCAAGAAAGCAAGGGCAGCCTTGGGTTACACACAGGGGTAACCCCAGCAACAGCCCACCCAAACCCATCCTGTGGGATGGTTGGGCATGGTGCCACACCCCTGCCAAAGGGGAAATGGGAGATGTGCCCTAAGAGCAAGCTGCTGCTGGTGGCTCATACCTCTACAGGGAGCAACCTCCACAGTGCCAGCTCTGAGGCTGCTTCAGGGGCCATGGAGACACATCCTGCTACCCCAAACCTCACATGTCCTGTCACAAGTACATTGAATAAGGAGGAGAGCATTGGAAAAGGCAAAATCTGGAATAGCACACAGGCCTGCAGGCTCCAGCTGCCTGTGCAGGCTGTGGCACCCTTCACATCAATCCCACCCTCCCTGCACACACCCTGGAGCATGGCAACAGCTTCCTCCCCATGCCATAGCCAGACCTTGCCCAGATCATTTCCATTGGCAAGCACATTGGCTCTACAAGTGCCCTAAAGGCCACTTGCTCTTCGACAGGGAACTAGCCAAACTGTTTATCCAAACCCTAACAGACCGACTCTCCTAGCAAAACCCAGGCTGCAACAAGAATCCAGATGCTCCAGACCCACTGCTGGTAGAATGAAGACTGTCCTGCCTCTGCAGCCTCACCCAGCTCTAGATCCCCAGCAACATGCTGTAATATCTAGCACCTCAAATCAAATACAATGCCCCTGATGACCACTCAGCTCCATTTTAGTGTACATAATCAAAACCTGTCCTGTGTGCTGCCTGAGTGTCCCTTCTCTCCCCTGCTCCCACCCCAGGGCTCAGTATGCTTCACTTCAGCACTCAAGAGCCAGGCTCTCCACAAGATCATGGCCCAAGATTCAGTTCCAGAGTGGATCTGAGCTCAGATGGACTTGCCTTGCTTGTGAGAAACAGCTGAAAAGAGGAATCCCTACAGCAAAAGCAAGCCAGACTTGCAAAAGGAAGCAGAGCTAGAAGAACTTGGAAGAAATTGCTCTTTTAAAAGCCTGACAGTCACCTGTAACAAGCCTCAAAGCATCCCTGGCTGTCCTTCTACGTCTCTCACAGACTGGAATCACCTCCCCAAATACACCTGCTTCACTGAGGAATGATGGACAGGGGAAAAAGCCTGGAGGAGCCCTGGAGTGACCCAAAGAGAACGGCCAGCCAAGCAGTGCTGAGCTCCTGGGTAAGGCAGAGATGATCTACATTTATTTTAACTCCTGCTCAGTGGAACAGGACACCATCAAAGCTGCCTGCATAGTTCCACACGCTCCTTTATATACACACAGCCACTTCCAAGCCCCAGAACAGACTCTGTGCCCCAGCCCTGCTCAGGTTACAGGGTGCAGACAGCTGGGGAGTGTCAAGAGACCTTCCCTCTGCTCCGTGCTTTGCATTGCCACAGCTTTCTCTCGTGGTGGAGGTGGCAGGAGAAGCATACAGACCTGGATCAGCACCTAAAATCCTCCCAGGTTCCATCCTTGGGATCCTGGCACTCTGTGGGGACTCCCCTCCAGACAAGGAAGCAGATGTGGGACCAGGAGAACGCCAGCAGGAGCTGGAGGGCATGGTGTGCTGGTACCTGGTGGCTGTCACCCCAGCTCATCCCAGCCCTGCCAGAGCCCTGACCTAGGGACCACCACTGTCAGGAAGGGATGGAGGGCAGGGCATGGGGTCCCAGCCATGGAATGGTTTGCATGCTTCCTGTGTATTTTTAACACCACTTTGACTCACAAGGTTCAAAAAAGAGCATGGATCCTTCAAATGCTTTTTAGCATTTCCATCCAACACCCCCAGAGCACAAAATAGCCCTCTCGACTCCCCCTTGCAAACAGGTCCCTGCCACAGCCTCCCCAGGAAAGAGGAGAGCTGTGCTTGCAGCCTGTGGGAGGGAAGGGAGAGCCAGACAGAGGAGGGGTGTGGAGCCAGAGTGGGGCAGTGAGTTTGTTTACAGGCACAGACCCAGCAGGCAGAGAGGCTGCTGGAAGCAATCCTCGTCCCTGGGGTCGTCCCTACTCCCAGCAAGCTTCCTGGCCCCTCCACCTCTTCTTTCAGCTCCAAAAAAGGATCGTTCCCTGTTACATAATGGGATGAGAGCTGCAAGGATGCAGGGCTGCACACACGGCCTCCCTTTTACTTAACAATACCTTTTTAGGTCATGGAGCCTTCCTCTCCCTGGCTGCCATGGAGCTGACAGGCTGAGGAGATGGATAGTGCCTGGCTCTGGCTCTTTCAGCTACAGAGAAGAGGGAAAGAGGGGTGTGGTGGGTGCTCCATGCAGAGAATGGTGAAGAGAGCAGGGTAGGGAGTCCCTGTAATCAGCAATGGTGTGCTCACAGCAATCCCTTCAATGCCACTCAGGGGATGCTCTGGGCACCACAAGCTCAAGGGAGAAAGTTCCCATAGACATGGGGACTGGCTCTCTGGAGAAGCTGGACCTTCTTCTTGGGGGTTTCCCTGTTGATTCTTCCACCCTGGCCTGAGGCATGCTCAGTGTAGAGTGGTGACAATGCCCATGAAGGCCAGGTCCAGCCAAGCAGCTGTCAAGTTGCAAAGAGTTAAATACCACCAAGTCCACACTGTGTCCCTGGATAGGCATCTGGCAGCAGGTCTGAGATACAGAGTTCTTGATCTGCTCAGCACAGCAGCAGCCACCTGGGCTGTCTCAGCAGTCACTGTACAAGTCTCAGCCACTTTTCTGTGTGGCTCAAGGACAGGGTGCCATGTCTTGACAGGTCTCAAATGTCTGTCTTGGGCACTGTCTGCTCTCCCACTACCTTACAGCTTTCAGAACAGGCAGACACTGACTGCTCTCAGAGCAGTTCCATCACCAATGTGAGTATCCTGCCCCTCCACATGGGCTTTCAGGATCACTAAAAACCTGCCATCCTTGATTTGAGATAGAAGAACCTCACCTTCTAACATTCCTCCCTTTCAGGAGACCAAGGAGCTCTCTATAAGCACAGATTTGTGAGTTGGGGTGCTGACCCCAAGAAAACAGGGGAGATAAGTCTTCTCTGAAGCAACTAATGGGCAACACCACCTTCCTGGCAATGGGGCAGTTGACACTGTGCTTCTCCCTTCCCTGTCCCCTTCACAGCAGACCAGCAGACTCCTGATTGTCCCAGAACACAAGCAGAGCCAGCACCAACACAAGGATTTCAGCATGGCCACAGGCACTCCTGGGGACACAGGGGTTAGCTTAACAGGTTATATTTGCATCCTGATAGTGACAGAGGCAGAGGGCTTCCCAACATCACCTCCAGCCAAAGCTTTGGCTGCAGCACACATGGGTTCCCCCAGACCCATTGAAGTGGAGCAGCTGTGACCACACTCCTCCTCCTCCTCACACTGCTCCTCTAGCATGACTCGTGGAGCTCCTCCACCTTCCCCAGCCAGGCATGTGCTGTGTGTGTGACAGCTTCTCTAGTGGAAAATACCAATGCCACGTGCTGGTGCTGCAGGCTCCCTGGGTGACCCGGACAGAGCTTATTAGGAGGTGATGACGTGCCTAGCCAGGCTCCCATACCTCTGTGCTTACACACAATGACTGGTTCCAGCTCCTTCCCCATTCTGGAGGAGCAGGAGCAACACCCACCTCCTTCCACCCACGGAAACAGACTCAGGAGCCTTGGCCAGCAGGCCCTGACCTCAGAGTGCTCCAGCAACCTCTGCTGGGGGCAGCTTAAATTACCAGCTGGGTTATAAAGTGCTGCCCTGCACATCCTGACACTGGCTTTGCATGCCTGCGAGACAAGAAAGGGCGCAGGACTGGGAAGAGCACTGCTCTGAAATTCCCCCTAGTCCAAGTCCTTCTGGGAAGTCTTTCCTGATACTCTGAAGGACCATATCCCCCAGTTAGCAAGCCACCAATCTGCACAACAGAACAGAAATGCTCTGTTTGTGTGTCTTGGCCTAGTGCCTTACCACACAGAGGCACTGGCCCCAGAAGAGCTTGGCAAGTACCTACCAGCTGGAAAGGAAACCTTTCACTGATACATCTGTGGGTCACTGGCCAAGCCACGGGAACTACTGGCCCACCATGTGTCAGAGAAGGGTGCATCAGTGAGAGCAGAGGCCCTGGGAGGCTGCACTCCAAGCTGTTGCTTGACAAGTCACAGCTCCTTGTGCCTGTTTATTCTCCTGTTGTAGAAAGAACAATCTGAACACCTGGGCAGCAATAGGCCAGTCTCTCTCTGAAGATTCAAGGACCTGAGTGCTCTTGCTCTATCAGAAGGCAAGGATCCAAGGCTGAATCCTTCCCTTCCCCTGTTGGTAAAGGACAGAAGGCTGCTCACTCAAGTTATGTTGCTACTCACAGGGAAAACAGCTCCCACTACAAATCTCCGAGATGTTTCCCCTACATACATGTGACATTTTTACAGAACCTTGCTGTCTGATGTGGATTTATCTGGATTCAGGGAAAAGCTTCATTTCAGACTATAACTCCAAAGGCAATACCACCTCACAGAGCTGTGGGGTTGGTTACTGAGGCCCTACCTTTGAATGAGGGTCCCAAAGAGCAGGTGGAAGACCTTCTGGACGTTCTCTGTGCACAGCCAGCTCCAGTGATCCATCAGCAGCACACGAATCACATCCAGTGCCAGGTCAGCCAAAGCTGTCTCGGAGTCTGCCAGGAGGAAGAGGAGGGTCAGATGAAGAAGCCAACTCAGCATCTAAGCAAAGCTGGTGGAAAGCATCATTCAAAACTCACTCTTTTCTCCAAAAGTCTGCTTGCCTTTCTTCTCCCCAGCCTAGAGCCTCATGCCACATGCAGATGACCTGCTGTAGCAGAGCCAGCCTGGGAAGCCTGCCCTTCCAGGCTCCCACTCTGATGGTTCTCATTTCTGCTTTCATACCAGCAGCCCCAAGATCCCTACCAAGGGCCACACCAGACCAGAACATGGCTGCTGCAAGTTCCTTCTCAGTAAGCCAAGACATTAATAGACCCCAGTTTACACACATGGACAGCAGCATGCCCAAAATAGATGAGAAAGAAGGCAGTGGCTGTAGCCAGGACAAAGGTAAGTTGCTGAGGACTATTTTCCTAGTCCTCACCAACACTTACCCCTCTTCCAAAGTGTAGTTTTCCAAGAGCAAGGCTCCGGTCAGTGTCTGCAGGCTGCCATCGTGTGGCAGGTCCAAGCCTTAGCAGGAAGGTGAATGAACCACATCTGGTTAAACCAGATGTATCAGTTCAAAAACAAACCCCCACACCTGCCTGGGACAGCAAAAGCTCTCCCTAACTGTCAGGAGGATGTCAAAGCCTACAGCACAAACACATTCCACTTGCTAGAGAATGACTTTTATGCTGCTGGGCCCCAAAGCATCATAGGTGTTCACGTAGAAAAAGCCCATTAATGTACCACAAACCTGCCTGAGACAGCTGCTCCTAGGCTGGTGCCCTGACCTGAGGCTACTCTGTGTCAACTCTGTTGTCAGAGTGAGCTCCCATACAGCAGCTTCCATTCTGCCCTTCCCCAGTGCCTGAGCTTCCAATCACTCTCTGCCTACAGAGAGCAAACGAGACTGTTTGTGCACAATTCAGTACTGGACATAAAGTGGAGAGGATTCTGAACCCCAGCACCTCTCCCTCTCTCTTCTCCCTGCTAGATATGACCTGGACTAATTAGCTCCAGCCCATTTCACTTGGAGAAGACATGAGTGCATTTGGCACATCTTGCTCTTGGCCACGCACAAGTTACTCCTCGTTTGCTTTGCCTTTTGAGATTCAACCTCCCTGTGCAGAGCCCAGTGCAGACTGTTTAGCTTCACCATAAGCCCATTCAAAGAGCATCGCCAGCAAGCTGTTTACTCCCAAAGCATCCAAGTGCCCTTCCTCATGGAGCTGCTGGCCAACCTCTTCTGAGAAGTCCCTCAGCAAGCAGATATGGACACCGGCCACCTCCATAGCCAGCTGCTCCCCAGACATTGGTTCCCCATGTGCTGCCAGACCAGCCGGGCCTGTCTCGCCTCGGAAGCTTCACAGACCTACAGGAATTTGACATCACTGATGTTAAATTTCCTTAGGAGCTCAGCTAACTTGGCCTGCCTGTAGCTCTTGTGCTCTGTGCAGAGCACTGGCCTCCAATCCCCGCCCTCCTTCCCCAACAGCCCCGAAACAACCGAGGGCTTGTGTTCAAAGATTATAGGCAAAGCTGGTAGTGCAGGCTGCATTTCAGAACACCAGACCCATCCCATCACAAGCACATGCTTTTAGTCACAGCTTGCCAAACTTGAACCACTGGAGTGAAATTTTTGGGAAGTTCCAGCTGATACAGCTCAGCTATTCCAAGAAAAAGATTACAGAACATATTTTCGCCCGTGCTCAGGATAACCTTGTAACTGGTCTGAGAGGCCAGAGCAGCCCTGTGCTTCAGAGGAGGGAGCTGTCATCAGAAAGGGAACAGCATTCCTTCAACTGGGATTCACACCATTTGCCATTCCCACCAAATCTAGCCAAACTTCACTGCATCTCAAAGGGTCCTTTTATAGCGCATAAACGTATCAAGGGTAATTTGAGACTAGGAAGAAACCATCATCATTTGGCCATTTTTCAGTTTCTAAGAGCTTGGGTTTATAACATTGGCAGTTTAAGTGGTGTGTCCTTAAGAAACTTATTTCCTAGTACACTGAGTACACGGAGGTGAAGATCTACAGCAACACAACTCAGCCAAGATCCAATTTGCCCCCACAAGCAATAAAGACAAGAGCAATCACCTAACAAGACTGGGAAAACTCACTTTGCTTTCCCTTTCATCAAGGTGCAACAGGTAGGAGACCAGATCCTCACACCAGAGACCTTGCAAGCTGAGCCTGCAGATGTTGGAGCTGTTGCAGTACCAAGAGAGTTACACTGAAGCACTAATAGAGAGGCTGAGCTCACCAGAGTCCATTTCTGGATGTGTCCCCCACTCTGACGTGCCCAGCCCATCTGTATCCTCCTGCACAGAGCTTTCCTTAGCTTCTCTGCTTCCCTCGCCTTCGGGAGCTTTGTTGGGGACTGTCTCCAGCAGCTTCTCCTGCTTCTGGATGAAGGACTCCATAGCAGCCAGCGACAGAGTGCCAGAGACCTACAAAAATCCCAGCAGTGAGCAGGACACAGCCAGAGCTGAACAGATGTAAGAGATCTCCACTACCCAGACAACCTCCCACCACCTGATTTGTAGCCAAAAGCACAACTAGGGCTGCTTATTGCCTTTCTGCAAAGACCTGGCATGCAGGAACAAGGCTTCAGCAGCCACAACCCTCATGCCCATGGATTACTCCAAGCCAAATTAGGATCATGCCTGCAAGAGGGATTGGAACTCACAGTGCTGCCCTCCCTGATGGAGTACACGATCCTGTCGTGCGCTTCGCCCACGCTCAGCACCGGAGTGATTTTACCAGATGAGAACCTCAGCCTGGACCTGCAGAGGAAAGACAAGGCACAGTCAGGGTTTTCTTGACAAGTCGTGAGGGATGTGTTTTGCAGCCTCACCCAAGAACCCAGACAAGCTATCTCTAGTGCCACATCCAAGCTAAGAAGGCTGATTAGGCCTAAGGCAGTTCAAAAAAAGCATCCACCCCCAGGATAACCAAGAGGCAGCAGTAAAACCACGTGACCAAAGCATTAATGTGCTTTTCCTCAACTACATGTGGGACTAGCCAAGGCTTTCCAGCATTCACCATGTACACACACCCTCTTTGGCAGGTATGTTACCTCCAAGCTCACAGGCAGACACTGGCATTTCTGTTCAGCAAGGTGTGAGCACTGCAGCAGAGACAGGAAAGTGTTCAGAGAAGCCTCTGCAGTGAGACATACTCAGCAGGATTGTGAAATCCACTTACAAGCATGCACATGCAGAAAGGAGGATATGAAAGGGCATTTGGGATTGTGGGACAAATGGTAAAATAGCCTGTTTGTGGTTAAGGAACATCCTTTGCAGGCAAGATACTTCAAAACCTGTACTTGCTTTTCATTTATGTCTTTGGCCAAAGCATCTTTTTGTAGCAAAACATCTCTTTTTGGGGAAAAAAGCAGAAACCTGCTCTCCTCCTGTAAGGGCAGATTCATTAATGAGCACAATGGGGCTGTTCACTGCCAGCACCATCAAATAAACACTTGGTGAGTAACAGAAGTGCAATGACCTTAAACACTACCCCTAAACGAATATTCAGTTGTTTGCCAGGCAAGGCACACTGTGAAACACATGGGAGAGGCAGGAGCAAACCTTCAGGTAGATGACTTACACTTGCATTTTGCAGTGACTCACCACATATAGGTCACATACATGTTTAAAGTTACAAAGCAATTCTCCAGGAGCATTAATGTCTTTGGCAGCAAATGACACCACCTTGCAGCTCCCTCAGGAAGAAACCCACCTTTGGTGAAAAACTCCTGGAAAGTCCTTCATTCAAACAACAACCCAAATAACCTTCATCAGGATGTGAAAATAACTCAGTATAAATATGACAGCAACCTACTATCCACAATAGGTAAAACACCAAGTTGGCATTTCCCCATGATGAAATGTATGCTCTGCACAAAGCACAGGGGAAGCTGAAGGAGCCCTTCCTTACCTGTTTGCCTTCTTCCCATCTGTCTGAGATTTCCCATCCACTTCAGACTCACTAAGATCCTCCGTGGGGCTCTGAGGCTCTGACCTGGGGAACGCTGTCTTCAAGGTGTCCACGATGGCATTGACAACAATCTGCAAAAGCCAGCAGTGCCAGGGTCAATCACTGAATACATCCCTGTTCCTAGGTGCAGTTGGAAGCAGTTCCAATGACCAGATTCCCACCTTGTCTATCCTGGAGACAACGAAGGGCTTCTTGACGAACGCAATCCTGGCATCAGTGTTGAGGGCGAGGAACTCCTGCACCTCCTCACTGTTGGCAACCTCAGGGACAGCACACAATTGCTGCAAGGCAAGATGTAGCTTGAGGTCTTTTTGGAGTCAGCTTCCCAGCTTGATCATGACCAGTGTGGGTGGAATAGATGGGACATGCTCCACAATCAGTACAGAGCTACCCTGAGAGCCACTTCCTTGCCCACAGGGCATACAAGCAAACATCTCACCTTCAAGAAAGATTCTAGCAGGCTTTTTCTGGCTTCCACTTTATCGCTGTCCATATTTCCAAAGGGGAGATCAGGGAACAGTTTCTTTGGGCCTTTAATATCTGCAAAAGAAAACCCCATTAGCAAGCTTGAAAAAATAGCAACAGCCATCTTTAAATCTTAACGCCCTCACGCTTCAGACTAGCACAGCACGCCGCCAAAGATAACACACCCCTCAGACCAGGGTGGCTGAAATCTGTATAGAAACTCCCTTCAGCTGACACTTTACCATCTGTGCCTTTAAAATTCAAAGAAGCAAAAACATTGGTTTAGCACAAAGACCTTAGATTGCTCAAAGAGCCCAAAAATTCTCAACAAGGCAGTTCTCCATTCCAACCGCCAGACCTGTCAAAACCAAGGCTGAAATTCGTATGGAAAGTCCCTTCTGCTGACACTTTACCATCTGTGCAAAAACATTGGTTTAGCACAAGGACCTTACATTGTTCAAAGAGCCCAAAAATTCTCAACAAGGCAGTTCTCCATTCCAACCGCCAGACCTGTCAAAACCAAAGGATTACACAGGGACATCTAAATTCAGTGAAGATTTCTACACAAGGACCTTTAGAAAAAACAGTGCTCCCTTTTCAAAAAAGCTTACATTTGACACAGCACTCTTCATATGCAAACAAGACTCTTGCTGATACCAGTGTTTTACTCATTGCTAAGGTGCAAAGCTATAAAAGCAAGCGGTGAGATCTCAGTGACAATAAAGATGTTCCGAAACACTGGAGTTTGCTGCCACAATCTGCTTTAGCCAGCTCTGCCCAGAACAAAGCCATGGGCACCACAAAAAAACCCAGAACTCAGAGCTGTACAGGCAGGGCAGAGGAGCAGGGACTGGGTGAAAGGGCAGATTTTCTCACAAAGCCACTGACTTTTCAGGAACTTGCGGAGCTCCGGTTTCTCCTCCAGTCTGGTCTGCAGGTTGAGGAACTCCCGGTAACGGCGGTTCACAGTGTGGTAGGCCACCTGCTGAAGGCTGCCCGTGCCCTCACCCTCCAGGGCCGTCTCATACTGAGGAGGAAGGCAACAGTCAATAATCTTTACAGACCCCAAAACAATCCTCGAGTGCTGTGGTTCCTGTGGCCCCTCCAGAAATTCCTCAGCTTGACCCTTCCCTGAAGCACAGCAGCTGCATACCACACAAACCCTTCACGATGAAGGGATGAGTGCAAAACAGGACACAAAAGACTCAACCAGCCCCACACAACCCTTGGCCATGAATGGGAAACCCTACCCCACACCCAAACAGCCACTGGAAAAAAGTCACTGTGCCCACTATTCCCCCACTAACAGAAAAAATTCATCACTGAGCAACCCACAGAGCAAGTTCTCATCTCCAAACATGAGTCTGTGCTCCCCTGCCAGGGCAAGGGTCTCAAAAAAGGGCTGACCACCAGGGGAGCCTTTACCTTCACAGTGTAGAGGGTGTAGGGGTGGAAGCCAGTCCCGCTGTGCTCACGGGCAGTGATGGTTCCAGTTATGCGCAGGTTCTGGATGACAACTGGCCCATCAGGGCTGCTGAGGGGCTCAAAGCTGAAGGTGCTGATGGAAGCTGTTGGGGAGGATGACAGCAGTGGTAGAGTCTGCCTGGGGTCTGAGGAGCTTTGTAGTGGGCCCTCTGCTGGTCCTAGATCTTTCCCCAAACTGGAGGGCCTCTGTGATGAGGACTTCTTGAGGACATCTAGGCTTTCCTCTTCCTTCTCAACTGCTGGGTCGATCTGGATGTCAGGGCAGGAGCTCAGCAGAACAGCAGAGGTGGGGAGCAGGCCAGCATCTGAGGCCATGGCCATGCCCTCCTCCAGGTCTCCCATACCATTCTCTGAAGCAGCCTGCCCCTCCAGCACTGTGGAGGTGTCCTGAAGGAGCTCACTGGGGATCTCCCTGCTGGGTGATGGTGCCAAAAGGTCCACGTCCTGGCCGGCATCAGGCGCGGGGGACTCCAGCTCCAAACCCTCGCAGGGGAAGAGCACACCCAGGGCTCGTGAGCAGAGCAAGGGCTCCTCTGCGTGGCACAGCCTGCTCACCATGTCCTCTCCCTCCTCACCAGCAACCCCCATCTCCTGCTTGGTCATCTCCATGGCCCTGGGGAAGGAGGGCAGCCCAGCAGGAGCAGCATCCATCTGCACTGGAGAGCAACGGGGCACTGGAGGTGCAGGTGGTGGCTTCTCCCCACGGGGCTTCTTGGAGAAAGCCCCAATGAGCAGCAGGTTGATCCAGTCGGGATCAGCCATCTTCCTGACAGCTGGCAGCAGCACGTTGCAAGCCACCAGCTCCACCACCACGAAGCGTCCCGTCCGTGTCTCCAGGTGGGGCCAGGG
>NW_008628994.1:0-2893 GCF_000691845.1 Merops nubicus
GCAGCTCCCTCCAGGGAACCCCCAGCACCGTTTTCGTGATGTTTTTACGAAGCAAAACGCAGCCGAGTTGGTTTTGTGGCTCCAAAGTAGAAAAATCACCCGCTGAAGCCCCTGTGTCCCTCCTCACAGGGGCTTGGCAGCGCTGCCCCAGCTCCTCCACTGCTGCATGTCTTGCAAGAGCAAGGCTGGGTTGAAGCTCCTCCACCTCCCTGCTTCAGTTTTCCCCTCAACAGCACGTCTGTGTAAAACAAAACGTCCTTGAGGAGCTGTAATATTAAAAAAAAAAATGGGGGAAGTGCAATAAAGTTGAATTGTTTCATCACTCAAGTGCTTCCATCCGTGGGACTAAGGGGTAAGAGGTAAAAGAAGGGGCTGGGGGAAGGGCAGGAACCCCTCACGGATTGTCTTGGTTGAGAAAGGGAATAAAAGTACAACTCAGGGGTTGGAAATATTCTATAAATATCCTAAAGTTTGTGGGGAGGAGGCTGGAGGGCTGAGTGAGCTCCTCAGGAGGCTGCTGGTTCTGCTGCCTCTGAGCCAGCCCAGTCCTGCTCACACCAAAAAGCTCTTTTCATTTCCCATCACTGGAAGAATTTAGTGTTTGAGCCATGCAGCTGTCAAACCAGAGGAAAGGCAATAACTCCTGTCTTCAGCATAAAGCCTCAGCTCTCCTGCCACAAGAATTCCCCCTCAAAAATGATGACTCCTAATTTGTGTTATTAGAACTGTATTTGGTGCAGGAGGAGGTGAAATATTCAACCTCCTGCCCTTCATCTGACTGGAACCACAACACCTCTGTGCACAGCCCCCACTGAAATCCTCCAAAGGAACCAATAAAAATAAAATCCAGTTTTAAAATCCCTTTTCAGTTCAGGCCTTCAGAATGGCACTGACACGACGGAGGGTAGAGGATATTTTATTTATTGGTTTTAAATCAGCATTGCCACTGGAGGATAACGAAGCTCCCAGCTCTTTGGCTAAGAGTGGTCCTGGCAGAACCCTGAAGGAAGGTCCCTGTGCCCCCGAGGACCTCCCAGAGCCAACACCAAGGTGCAGAAGCATCATTTCAAAAGACTGATGGATACTGTCATGGACTGAGAAGCAAGAAGGAACATTCTTTCTTGACACTTCACAGGAAACTACAAATTTCTAGTTTGCTGAGCCAAGTTTACAGGTTTTTTCAAGCCTAGGAGGTGCTGCCAGTAACGGATGCTGTGACTGGGATCTTTAACTTGCATTTATTATCAAAGTCATACTGTTTACATCTGTAATGTCAACGAGATGCCACAACTACAAAAAAAGATTGTGCACGTTGCAGTTTCCAATGCAAAAAACCAGTAAAATGGAAATCCATTCGTTAAAAAAGGAATTAAAATGACTCCGGAAAGCAACGGAATTGTTTGTAACACCTTTACATCCAGTCAAATTAAAATGGTTAACAAGAAAAAAAAAAAAAAAAAAACATAATAAACTCAAAAAAATAATCTGGTTTTCCTGTTAAAAAGGCAACAGCTCCTTAAGCATTCCTGTCGATCCGCACGTCGATCTCCCTGCCCCGCAGCTGGATGCCGTTCATCATCCGACAGGCTCTCTCTGCCACCTCTGGGGACTCAAATCTCACCACGCCACACCCCTTGGACTTCCCGTTCTCCATCTTGATGTCGGCGTACAGCACGTGCCCTGGCAGAGGGGAAGGGGGAAGGAAGGGGAGGATGAAGGTGGAGGGCACCACGGAGCGTTCCGCGGAGAAGGCGGCGCCCTTCAGCCACAGCTTTGGATCTTTGAGGTGGAGGAGAGCTTGGAGGGGGACAGTGTTTTGAGAAGGGGGTGTTGGGACAGGGCAAGGGGGGATGGGTTGTAATGAAGAGATGTAGGCTAGAGAGAAGGGTGGAATTTTTGGTGCTGAGGGTGGTGAGAGCCTTTCCCAGGTTGCCCAGAGAGGTGGTCGCTGCCCCATCCCTGGAACCATCCCAGGGGAGGTTGGACCAAGCTCTGAGCACCCTGCTCTAGCTGCAGATGTCCCTGATCCCTGCAGGGGGGTTGGACTAGATGAGCTTGAAAGGTCCCATCCAACCTAAACACGTTGATGATTCTATGAACTTTACTAGGTTGTCCTTTTAAAGAACCATTCTGCATTTGACAGACAAATGGACTGAAACCAGTTCTCTCAATTCCCACTCCAGCAGCTGCTGAGGCTGGGACTTGGTTTTGCCAACAAGTGACACAAGATATTGGGGAGCAAGGTCTGGGCACAGCCATGGAAGAACCACCCAGAGCTGAGCAGCACGCCTTGGGCAGGAGCTGAACTCAGAATTTCTTCAATTCTCTTTTTAAGGACAATTTTCCCAGACAACTAAGTTCATTTAGACATAACGAGCACGTGCAGGCCCTTCTCAGCAGCTCTCAGGACTTCCCCATCTCCTTCTGCAACTACTGAGGGGCTGTCAACATGATAAACCCAGTCAATGTTCAGATCTGGTCAGTCTGGGTGAAATTTTAACACAGATACTAGTGCCAGGGACAGACTCAGGAGTTAGTTTGATTCCTATTCAATGCTCAAGAGTAATTCCCAGTGATAAAGCCACTTACCACACTCATTAAATTTATCTTTCAGCATTTTCCATGTAAAATCAAAAGGCAGCTGTGGAAAGAGAAGAGCAGATGGTTACTGAGGAGCCCTGAACAACCCCCAGGCACTGCCAGCTCTTCCAAACAAGTTTTCCCTCCTGGGGCAGCACCTTCATTTACAGGTGCAGCTCCTTCTCCTGCCAAGGAAACAGCTTCAACACCCAAAATCCCACCCAACCCTCTGGCACCACCTGACTCAAGTCAACCCAACCCCGAGGAGAGCAACGAGCTGTGAAGGGGGGGAGGAAGAAGAAGGGGAGGAAGA
>NW_008628995.1:0-71112 GCF_000691845.1 Merops nubicus
AAAACAAACAAACAAACAAAAACCACTTAAGAATCAGTGAAGCTCATTCCAAATAAATATCTGAGAGGTCAGATTATTACTTGCTAATTGCCTGCTCTTCTATGTTGTCTCTGCTGGGTATAGGAGACCAGCTCTGCAGACATTTTAACTTGGGCAAGATATGTCCCATGTATGGTGTCTATGATCAGGTGTGACCACTTAATATGTCTGACATCAGACACAGAAAATTGAATATTGTCTCTCCTCAAGAGCAGCACTGACAAACTGAGGGTTAAGAGCAGAAAGAAGAAACATCATGTACTTTTACTGTCTACACAATACCCAGATGGCATCAATGTGATACCTCCAAGAAACCCCATGACAAACTGCAACATACAAGCAGATTGGGTTTGCATAAAATCTTCTGTGTATTTAGAAGAATACCTTGGTTTCCTGAAAATAAACATTCTTTTCTAACATTTAATCACATAGTATTCATCATCTGCACATGGTTTGCATGTGTATGTGTGTTTTTCTCTTCTCATCTTGTTGATTGCACTGTATTTTAAAGGCAGATGAAAGTAAGAGCAAGCAAACAGAATTTTTTCCCATTGCTTTGATGTCACTAATGTTCTGTCAACTGGCTTATTAAACCATACACTCTTAGTACTCTAAGCAAAAGCTTGAGTGCTTTACAAGGTGTCTAAAAATATACTGTGATCCTTAAAAGTATGATCATACTTATCGGACAAGACGTTAAATAAAAGATGATGCCCAAGACCTCTTTTATATTTTATTCACCTCTACATATAAGTTTAATCAGAGCAGCAGAATTTTCCATTCAGTCATAGTCGGTTAGGGAAGTCTTGCAGAGTCTGGAGGTGAGGTTTTTACACTATGTATTTTAAAAACAGTTTAAACAACACCATCCAGCTGATTTCCAGTGTGGAGCAAACTGGAATGGAAATGACACTGAGAGAAGAAATTGCTTGCAGCATTATTTTGTTGCAATGGAGTACAACAATACCACAAAGGAACAAGGGGATCAGTGTTAAGTGTTGAACTCACAAGTCTTATACATAGTGCAAAGAAGCTAAAAATATACATTGAATTATGAGTCCAAACTAACATCTTGCTGAGCTGACAGTGACTCCATCCTTGCTCTGCAAAGAAAGCATTTTGTTGCTGTCTTTGCTTGAGAGTTTCTAGAATTCCTCAATCCCTGAAGAATTCCTGAAGTTACTCCGTAATATTTTAACTGGCTGAAAAATGTGACCACGTGGCCAGATTTTTGGCTGGTGTAATCCCTTAAATAGTGGGACACACACAGACCTCTTGCCAGACTCTTGAAAGAAAAATCATTATCTGGAGCCCTAAGAAATATTTCCAAACTACTTAATCTTTCCTGGGACCCATACCAGCAAGAATGCAGTCCTATTCCCCAATCTTTGACTTAAAGTCTCTTTTAAAATAATAAGCCCAAATTTTAAAAATGCTTTGTGTTGTGGTGAATCTCTGGATCTGTGAACATTAGCAGTGACTCTCTTTTTGTTTTCAGTGACACCAGAATGTTATACGTCATTTATTTTTCAGCTAAACAGAAAAATATTTCCTCAGTACTTGCTCTACTATGTTATCTCAGATATTTTTTTTTTCTTTTTGCTTTTGAGCAGCATTCCAAATAAAACTGGGTCACAAGAGTAACAAGAGGTAGCTTCAGAAGATGAGTAGCTCTTGCTCTTTCCCCTGCTTTCTGTTTGGTATTTTAAGCTGCTATAGAGCTTTTAATCCCAGATCTCTGGATGGGATTCGACAGGCTTAGCAACAAAACATAAAAGCTTACCAAAAACACCCCAGAAAGGACTGGCTTTTTTTTTTTCCTAGCTGATCGCTTATTTACATTACTTTCATATCTATCATTTTTAATTACTTTTCCTCAGTTTTGGAAGCCACATACCGTTGCTTTGCACTTTAAAAAAAAAGTCATTTGGTTTGACAAACCCATGCAGTCGTGCTGAATGGGGAATCTGTGTTTCTACTTCCAAAGGCAGCCTCCAGGTCAGCACATGAAAACTCCGAGGTCAAAGCGTTGCCAGTAATGAGATCTCCAGCATTTCAAAAGTTCACATGGCTCTTTGTACAATGCAGGAGAATCCCTCTGTTTCCTCTGGTGCTGTTTCATGCTAATTTGGAATCTGGAAACCGGCATGAAACGTTTCAAATAAAACATCAGTTCATCTTGGATCCTAATCTGTGGTTTTAGCCATGGCTTTTGCAAAGTGCTTTTTGCAAGGTTGAAGCTGTTAAATTCTTATGAATGAGAAAAAGTTTATGCAGCTAGATTGGACATCAGTGAATTGCATATATGCCAAATACATCTTTTACATGAAATCAGGGTTTTTTTATTTCCTGCTTTATATTTTTAACAAACACTTTCATTATAAAAGGTGCAATAAATAATAATTTGATTGACCAATGACTTTTCTCCCCCTCTTAGCTTTTTCAAAAGATTCCCTACATTGCTAAGCACAAAATAAAAACCACGAGACTTGGTCACCTTCTTCTGATAATCTTTGAAGCATTAGCTGTTCATGACATGCCCGCTCCAATTTTGCAATACATATTGTTGCAGAAGGACAGAAGCTGAATGTGATTATTACTGTAAAGAGAAAAAACTTCATTTCCTGTAACCCACAATTTCCCAACCAAGTCCTGAAGTAAAATTTGACACCAGCAGCCCAACGAGACCTGTAGATCAAGACTCCATGAAACAGTGAGTCTTGCTCACCTGCAACCCTTGATACTTTTATGACAAAAAAAAAATTATTTAAGATTAAAACCAATTTAGATTAAGATTCATATTCAGCTATTCTTCCCCACTTACATTCCAAATCTCTGGTCAGAACAAGGAGTAGAGAGAAAAAAGATCATTAAAAACTGTCTTACATTTCTTGAACTAGAGAAAATGTGGACATCAATACATACAAATTTAAGAAACAGCATTTTACTGCAGACCTTGAAGGTCTACAGTTTCAAGGGGACAGGTGTGAAGTAAAGGTGAGCAAACATGAATGAAAATGTTGGAATTGAGTGTCATATTTTCAACTTCAGAGAACTGTCCTTGGAAACCAGATGATTAGAGTCTGGCCTCTAAGTATGAGAACTGTTTTTGTTTCAAAACTCTTCTTAATTTTTTTAGGATATATATTGTGACACTAGATATTTACCTTTATCATATGATCACAAAACCTGTTTATGCAGCGTCTGTAGTCCAACGCCCAAGAGATTAAGAGAAGCTTGGATCATTTTTGAGCTGAGCCCAAGCTCTGAACCTTTTGTGTTTTGTCTGTCATTGATGTTTGTAACCTGCTGGAAACGCAGACAAACTGGACTTCCAGTCCTTCAGAAACAATCCAGGGATGCAAAAAAATGTTATTTTCCCTGCTTCGCTCTCCTTTAAACAAACCCAGCAGGGCATATCACATGTAGATTGAGGATTAAGTTATAATTACAATCAATATTTTTGCCATGCCTGCTTCACCAAATAATATATATTTCAGTCAGTGCACTTTGGGGATTTATCTCTGCGAGGTCTGCTTCTGCCCAAATCAGTGTGTCTTTCCCTTTGATATTCCCACAGTGTTCACATATACCCTCAAACATACACAGCCCTGGGTAATATGTCTCCAATGCGATGAAATCAATGGGAACACAGCCTTTTTTGCCTGACAGTATTGTCAGGGTGTATTATCTGGTTTAGGCTGTGGCTTCAGTTCATAGCAGTCGTCAGTTAAATTTCCCTTTCTGAAGCTGAGCAAAGTGTGGTAATGTCACAGCCACAGGCGACTGCCGCTCACAGGACGGTTTACCGGTGGAGCTTAGCCTCCTGGCTTGTCACACTGGATATATCTCAGGGTCTTCTTTTCCTTCCTACTCAGAGGTTTCCAAGAATGTTGCCTGGAGCAGTCATGGGATGCAAAAAAAGAGAGATTTTTGTTCTGCACTTAGCAACATTACCACACTTCACACTCAGTTTCTGATAAGGGGAAATTTAACTGACTGCTCTGAACTAGATATACCAGATAATACACTCTGACAGTGCTGTGGATAAAGGCTGGCAAACCTACTAATTTATATTTCATTATCTCTGCACTTGGCTTAATCTGTTATCTCCTACTAAACGTTAGAAAGCTCACAAAGAGAGCTGCACTGAACAGCAGAAAGTAGAACCACAAACACCTCTTGAACACAGAGTGGCTTTGGTGCCAGGGGGTAGATGGGGCATTTTGGCTACCCAACCTTCCCAAAAGTTAATGGGCAGCATTGATACACTGGTTGGTTGGTTGTTTCAAATCAAGGCTTATATCCCCATACAACCACATGTCTGTCAATGCAGGGTGCTTTTTTTTCTTCCCTGGGTCTTTGAAGGGGCGTTCGTTCCATCTGTAGGTGTTCAGGATTGAGGTTCATCAGGATAGCTGTGGTTGTCAACACAGCCCACAACTCAAGCTATTTCAGAAGTGGGTGATACACACAGATCAAAATGCACCCTTATTTTCCAGTCTTCAAGAAATGACAATATGAGTTGTGGCAGGTGATGATCAAGTTTTAACCTCCTCAAGATTGGAATACAAGGTTCAATGTCTTGCACAGTCTAACCTGTTCTTTGCCTCAATTGTCCACTTTTTACCTTAGTCTTGTTAGTACAATGAGCAAGAATAATCCCAGAACCGTCTCCAAATTAATAGCCATAGAAGAATATTCAGTATTTTTTATAGTTGGTTATCTGTAGGCAGTAATTTTTTCTATCTGTGATGGAAGGAACGCCAAGGAATCAAACCAAAGAAAATATCATTACATCATGAAACCTACCTTATTACTAGAAACACACCTTCAAAGGGAGGTCCAGTGACTGTTGTATAGGCTCAGGGACTTTGTTGTCCATGATATTCCATGAAATTATGGTCTTGATATTGAGCTAAAAATCAGGAGAGCCAAACTCTCTCTGTAACTGACATAAAGCAAGGTTTTCAACCAGGCATAAAGAAAGATCATAAAATCAAGATGCTTTTTTCTCCCTTGGAAGAAGGGAGTTTTGATTGCTCCATAGTCAAGAATTCCTGCTTATCTCTTAATCACTGTTCTATGCCTCGCTTAGATCAAGTCCTACTCTTCATCTAGGTCCATATCTTTATGCAGAGGAAGGATCTGAACAGGTTTCCAGTATGCTGGTTTCTGACCTCACCAGTGAGATACTGGCTGAGAGGAAACTTTATCCTCTTGGCTGACAATACTCACAATTTTAAGACTTTTTTCTCTAAGTGTTAGAAGAAATACCCTCAAAAAAAAGACATTTCTCCAAACTGGTTGGTATTTAGGAAAAGTCACTGTGCATTTAGAGGTAGTGGGATTGTATTCTTGAGGTCCTTCTCAACAAACTATAAGAAAGGCAGGGATTGTGGGTAGGTCATTAAATTAATATTGGTTTATAATAAAGGATTAATTTTGATTAATTTCCTGTTTCTAAGCTTCAAAAAAGATTTCTGAAAAATCAAAATGCTGCATTCTAATATGTACTAAAGGAAGACTATTCTTGTTTGTTAAAAGTAGGTCTTTGCTTTAAAATATAGAAAAAAAATTAGAAGAAAATAAAAATGAGAGCTCAAAAATATTAAAATGGAGCAGTTTGTTAATATTTTGGTCAGCTCTCTCAATTTGTAATGCAGAAAACAAGCTTTCTCATAGTCTGGGGCAGAAAGAGCACAATGACTCAAAAGTTCTGAGAATGTACAAATGTTTCCTTTATTTGTAATAATCAAAGCTATGAAATAAAACAGATTGACAATTAGATGGAATTTCATATAGATCAATATAATCTACTTTTCCACCTTGTAGAACATGGTGTATTTCAATGTGTACGAATATTTGCAGCTTATGTTCATTCTTTTTCATCACGCTTGTGAAAATAATGTGAACACTCTTATTTGTGCAGCACATTTGCTTTAAAAAAGGTTCAGTATTTATTTTATTTCATCACTTCTTCAGAGCCAGCCTTCACGTCACTTCATAATGCTTCTACATCAAAACTGACTTTCATAATTTTTCTGCTTTTTCCATCACAGACTCTTTGTTGTGTGTACCTGTTCCTTGATAGTATCACTGTGATCCACTTTATAGATTGCCAAATATTTTGACAAATATTTTCTAAAATAGCTTTACATTTTTAACCTTAAGGAAACCCCAAATGAACTTTCAGATCTTTAATTTTCTTTTTGTTTGCATGCTTTGATTTCTAACATTGATGGCCTTCATCCTTCAGCTTCTAAAATCCATCCAAGTACTTAAACTGATTTGACTTTACATCATCTTAAACTATAGAAGCAGCTTTGTTTTGATTTTTTGTGACTTATTGACTGCCAAATTTGAAAGAATGTTTTTAGGTTAAGAGTTTGCTTTCTTTCACTTTTAATATACACAAGTGTGGATTTTCTCCTGCTAAGCTGTCCTTTTTGGCTGGATCAGCATTCAATAGACACATTGTGAGCTACTGACAGGAAAAGACTAGATGGGATTTGGCTTTTTCTTTTAGATATAAACCTTCCTAAGGTACAGCAGTGTATGTTTAAAAACAAGCTGTGAAAACCATCATGCAACAATGAAATTTTTTGTAATTGTTCTTTTTCTCTTTGCCAGCGTGTTAGATCCCATTTAAGCATGAAATGAGTGGTGTATACATCACCAGTATACACATTTGGTGTATACACATATAGTGCACAACAACCAGCTGCGACTCTTTTGTGAGGTGGTAAGAGTCTTTTTCACCTTCCTGACTAATATTTTTTAACTTTTTCATTTTTGTTGATCATTCCTTCTGAAATCTGGGACATCTCTTGAAAGAAGACAACTTAATCTGAATATTAAATCAGTAATTTTTGTTTAAGAAACAGACTAATGTTAAGCTAGAAAGAGAGAAAGGAGGGTAGATTTTGCATGTCTATGTTTAGGATGCAAACAGAATTCTTTTCATGTTCAGAGATGATCATCAAAGCACTTATTTAAGTAGGCTCAATGTGAATGTGAAGACTCCAGGATTGCTTTTTGATTTATTTTTTTTTTATCATTCTGTTAATCTGTTGCTAGTGCATGTAATATTAATTTCCTTAATATTTCTAAACCATGTCTAATATATGGAGAATATGGTCTTGAGTGTAAATATGTCAGTGTGAAAAACAGATGATCTGGATTCAGTTGCTGGCTTGGATACAGATGTCCTGTGTGTCACAAGTCAAATGGTTTGCTATTTCTATACCTGTTTTTAAAATGGAGTAGCCAGTCCCATCCTCACAGGGGTCTATCAAGAGAGATAAATTTTATAATGATGCTGAACACCACTGGACAGGGAGTAAAGGTGGCTTTGAGCTCAACACTGTCAATTAGGATAGCCCCAGGGCTTGTCTAAATAACGTATTGCTTCTCATAGCCACGGTGACGTTAATGAGCTCTGACGGTGCCCCATTTCTGGCCTTGGCCTGACTCTCTCCCTCCCTTCAACACTCCTGGCCCAGCTCCTCTCCTGTCAGCTGAGGGTGGACATGGTGATGGACCTGGGCTTTTTGTCATTTGTCATGATGTTTGCTCCCTGTATGGCATGACCCCTTACTGTGGGGTTTAGCAGGGCAATCTTCAAACTCAGCCAGCTACAAACTGTGTCCCTTATATGACTGCAAGAACATAGACTCAGAAAAGACTTGCCAGTTCATCTCCCAAAACTCCACAGAACCTCCTCTCCGTAGGGAAAAGCACACCATAAATCACAAAAGGTGCTCTGACACCTTATAGCAAACTTAAGAGGCCAAAAAAATACCCTGAACAATAATAAGCTCCAGGAAACTGTAAGTCCAAGATTTTGTCCCATACCTCTCTGGCAATGAGGATATTTTTTTGACAATAGTGCTCAAAATGAAGATAATTTCCCAGATCACAGCAGAAGGTTAATAAAAGGAAATTCCTCTTATCACCCTAAATCTAGATGTGCGCTTAAAATCTTGAAGTGCCTTTAATTCCAAGTGGACAAAAAGTAGAAAAAAAGAATCACAGCACCATTAGATCTTTCAATCTTATATTAGATAGAGAATCTACTTATTAATAAGAGAGTGGGGTAACTGGGATACAAAATATACCTGGAATATTATTATTATTTTGGCTTAATACGTAAAGTAAGTAATTAAATACCCAAATGCTCAAAGAAAAAGTTGAAGAACTTTGCCTATACCAAAGCTAGCAAGAACATTTGCAGTGAAAAGGAATGTTGGACTCAAAACAGCAGCAGGGCTTCACAAGGTCTTTTATGTAATAAAGCAACAGTTAGGACCCAGTTCATTTGCTGACAGTACCTGTGTGGATATGAACCTGCACTCCTTACAATATTCTATAATGTTCTGGGGTAACCACTCCTAATACTCCCTTACTGGAGTGATTGCACTTTGTTTAAAATATTTAAATATTCAGGACTCTCTGTCCTGGTGTTTGGATGATCACTTGGGAGGTGGGACAGCTGTGTTTCAGTCTATGCTCCAGTGCATGTTTCATTATTTATGCAAAGAGAAGTAGCACCAACAGGAATGACTGAAAGCATTCCACCCCAGGGTATCTTCCACACTGATGATGAAGGCACTCTTCTACCAAGTGAAAGATGAGGGTGCAAACCCCTGTGTGTGAAAGAGAGGAACTGAAATATTTTTCACATCTGAAGTGAATGTCCTACCTTCCTGACTGTTCAGTAAAAAAGGGTGGCCTATTTCTATGTTGTGAATCAAACTTGTTTATTACTTTTTTTCTTTTTTTTTTACCAAGTAGCTAAAACTACATTGTGCATTGGATTGCATCAAACATTTGTACTTAAAATGAAATTAGAATCATAAAATCCTTTAGGTTGGAAGAGACCTTTAAGATCATCAAGTCCAACCATCAAGCCAACACTACTAAGTCCTCTGCTAAAACAGAATCAGAATCAGAATCTGTCAGGGTTGGAAGGGACCACAAGGATCACCCAGTTCCAACCCCTCTGCCATGAGCAGGGATGCCTCCCACTAGATCAGGCTGCCCAGAGCCTCATCCAGCCTGACCTTAAAGACCCCCAGGGATGGGGCCTCAACCACCTCCCTGGGCAACCCATTCCAGGGTCTCACCACTCTCATGGGGAAGAACTTCTTCCTCACATCCAGCCTGAATCTGCCCACTTCCAGCTTTGCCCCATTCCCCCTACTCCTGTCGTTAGTCGATATCCTAAAAAGTCCCTCCCCAGCTTTCTTGTAGGCCCCCTTAAGATACTGGAAGGCCACAATAAGGTCACCTCTTCTTCTTTTCCTGTTTCCTGGTTCTGTTGCCAAACCCCAAATCCGTCCTAATTACAGCCAGACTTGAAGCAGTAATTGAAATCCTCTTTCCAAATGAAAGAATACATAGAGAAAGAAAGTACAAACCCCAAATCCACAAAGTGTAAAAGAAAAGGGTGAGTCAGTAAAAGAATATGAAAGCTGACACGACATAACCCAATGGAAAGCTGGGAAAATTATCTTTGCAGGCAAGATGATATTTGTGAGGAGGAGAAAAAAAATCCTGAGACAACTGAAAAATGCAGTGATGGGTTTCTAGTGGAGATTTTGAGCTTTGTAGGTGGACGGGACAGTCCAAGTTTTTTGCATGCCCAGCTGATTCAGGCATTATAATTCATAGGTTCAGTCTCTGCATGTAAATCCAAAACAACAGCCACACAATGTTGGGCTCCTAAGGCTTCCTTTGGCCAAAGGCATTTTTTTTCAGACCCTCGGCCTCAAGACAAATTTCTCCTACTCCATAATTATGCTGACTAGGATTCTTTCACCTAAATTTAAACCCAATGACAAAATAGGCACGTGGTGGTGGTGGTGGATGATCATCCGATCACTTATTTAGGTGTCTACCTGAGATCAGTTACACTACAGAAACATTCATATCTTCCACTTGACTACAAAGACAGCTTAGAACTACTAGCTCACATCTAAGCAGAATTATTCCCTTCCAGATTGCTTTTCTGTGTATCTTACCATCCCACAACGTTAAATCCCATACTACTAAAGCTATTAAGAGTTTGTTGTCGACTTTCATAGGCAGCAAAGTATCATAGTAATCTTTAAGTCATGGATAAGATTTCCACAAAATTTGTGGCAAAGCCACAGAATTTTAAGCTCAGTTCTTAGATTTCTTTTCCTGTGTGTCTGTTCTCCCCTCTAACTTCTGATAGATGGTCACTCAGCTTCAGCTTGCAGTACCCAGGGCTCCTCGGGGCATTATTCAGGGCCCATTACCTTTTTAGCTCTAATGATATCCTGCCAACAGCAATCCTCTATGCATGCCATTTATTCCATTACACTAAACGGGGGTAATTTGGTAAATTGAGTGTTTAAGTAGCCTTAAGGTAAATATTTTTTTTTTTCTTTTGCAAAATGATGGTGTTCCCTTTGGCTTCAGTAGATTCTTCTATTTTGGGAAGGGTTTATTTTCATTTGCCTTTAATTGTTCATAAAAGTGAAAGGTTAAATAATGCCAACTAGAGAAAGGTTAAATCAAGCCCTCAAACAAATGTTAAGTAAAACCAAAATCAAGCACTCATTAAATTAAGAGGGTTTTTTTTTTATTCAGATGTAACTTTGGGCAACTTTGTGCTCCCTGTTCTTTTTACTCAGCAACAAATCTGTCAGGGGGCAGTTATAAAATACTGTCTTAATTACTAATTAAGACCAATATATTATGACTTCTACCGAATAAAAGCTAGAAAATATTATTTTGATTTATGTCTCTAAATAAAAATAAGTTAACTCGATTGTTAACTTATTTTTATTTATTTATTTTAGTTATTAACTTATGAAGTACCCTTTTTCATTTAGAGTGCTTCAAATTAGTTAAATGAACAAACATAGACTTTCATGGTGCTCACCACAGTAATGAACTGCCAATGTCTGGAATCTGTTGGAGACAAGGCCAAGCTTCTTGTGTTCTCTACAGCTCATAAAGTGAGACAATTAAGAGGAAAACATTAATTTCATAAGTAGCATCTTGGAGTGCCCAAAAGTGGTTACCAAGAATGTTTTGTTCTCAGCTGACTTGAGGACTGAAATCTGTCATGGAATCTGAATTAATTAAGGTTTTTTTGAGGGGAGGGGAAAAAAATTATAATTTAATTTTTAAATGTAAATCAAGTACTTTTAGAAATCTTCATCCAGCTTAGGGGGCAAATTTATTCCAAAATCTAAACATTCTCAGTTTTCAAGTGACTTTCTGTAAACTGCAGAACTAAGAGGAAGCTTGGGGTAGGATGGTTTACCCTTTGGAAATTCCACTGTACTAACAGAAACTAGTTGCCAAGTTTAGGTCAGACACCTAATGTTCAGAAGGCTAAAATTTAGACAGATGAATGTCACACCAATTCTCCAAAAGAGATGCAAAAAAAGAGATGAAAGCTGAGGCAGGGCGCTGCTCTTTGTCTTTTCATTCAAGCAAAGATAAAAAAGGCCTTAAAATACCTAAAGGAAAAATTTCCTTTTCCTTAAGTCCCTTTCCCAGAGTATTAGTTTCATCCAATGACTAAATGCCACAGACATCCTATCTCATTTATCATCATACAGCCTCTCCTTTCCCACCAACAAGTTATTTGTTTAGGGATGCCTTAGAGCCATAGAGCATAATTAGTTGTTGGATCAGGCTCACAGGAAAGCTGTGACCCACAAACAAACCACATCAAGAAACATTTAAAATTTCTCCAAGTCTCTGATGCAGAGGTTTTATTTTTGGTATACTGTACAGTGACATATTTGTTGATCCCCAAAAGGACAGTGTTTTTTGATTTTACATCATGAGAATAGATAACCAAGAACTCAGAGGTAACTGGAGCTTCAGGCTATTAAGAATTTACTCCAGTATAAACACTGGTTTGTTAACTGCTAGGGCTTATTGCCCTTAGCAAGGGTCACTGAGCCTTGGGGTAAAGGAAAACACAAAGGCTAGATTCCTCCTATTTAATCTCAAGTATATGAAATCACCACTTGGCCAAGTGTTTGGCTGAGGTCTTAGTCCATTGAGAGATAAAAGTACCTCCAGAAGATCACTCATTCCATCATACGACAAAGTCTGTCACCCTCTGGAGAGCATTATCCCACCCAAACTCTACCCAAGAAGCCTGCATCAGTTATATAAAATAGATGACACCTTTATGTTGGCTAAGCTCAAGCAAAACTTGCCCCAACCTTTAAGTGGCCCAAAGGAGTCCAGATTTCACTTAAACTCTTTAAGAATAGGGTGATATACTTAAGCACAGGGCAAACTGATCCATAAAGGATGTGGGTAGCAGCATCCAAGGCACGTGTACACTGGTGAGGCCACATGGGCTCTCTCCTCTATCCTAGGCTGCACATAACACACGCCTGACTTGTGCTACAACAGCTAGTGCCTTATTTTCTTGTATGCTAAATTCACTTCTTTTTAAATGCAGACACTAAGATTTAAAGAGCTTGCTATGATTAATATTTTAATTCATAGTAGAGAGGCAAGGAAGGGTTGGGCTACTGGAAAAGCATCTGTTAAGCATGTCTTCTCCTAGCCATTTTGAACTTTTTGTCCTTTCAGCAGTTGAAATGTGTGATGTGAGTACATCTATGTACAAAAAGGGTGAGGCAGGGGAAAGATGTAATCAGTCATACAACATGTAGTGTACTCTCTGCATTAAGTGTGTTTTCTTCTTTGCACAAAAAAAAAGAACAAATCATTCACATGGAAATGGAATAGATCCCTGTGGTGATTAAAAACTCCAGTAGAAAGATACATATTTAATGAATAGATAACACGGATAAAGAGGAAGAATGCATTTACAGTAAAAAGCAGCTAGAACAGCTTGAATGTATAGCCCTCCTTGCAGTGCAGAATCAATGGAAAACGTGGGCTTATGAAGTTAAGTACAAGGGCAAGGCATTTAGGAAGGAGAATGGAAAAGCTGGGGGCATGTGAGTATAAGGAGCATGTGATGTTATGGCTGTAACTACAGTTACAGGGAATTCACACTCCACTACTCCTCTAAGAGACAAACTCAGGATGTAAAAGGAGGTGCATTATGGCCTCTGATGCTTCAAATAGTTTGCCCAATATTATCAAGTAATCTGATTGTCTGTTCTACACTAACCAAAAGAAGAGTAAGAAATGTGTTGCTTTCTTGTTCTTTTTGAATAAATTAGGTGTAACCCAGCAGTCAAATAAAATGATCACAGTTTTCAAGAGACAATCATATGGATACAGGCATAAATACAGTACTATAGTCTTAAATTTCTTGTAAAGAGCAGATGATCTTCATTCCTATAGCAAGTCTTAACTATTAATTTGTAATTTGTACTCAACTGGTGTTGAGTACAAATTACAAAGCCTCCTGGCCCAAATCGTTACTTAATTCCTCAAAGAGTTAGTAAGAAAATTTACATCTGGAAAAGGTTATTCTGTAATTTGTGCCTTGCAGTGGCATGATACAGGCTTCTCGACCACTCAGTACTCCAGCAGCATATTTTGCAGCAGTTTTGGTAGATCAGAAAGCAGACTGTGCCAGCCTGACTGCCTTGGAGGCAAGAATGTTTTCTCTCCACCATGAAACAAGAGTGTGTCTCATGGATGACCTTCATAGGTGCTACACTGGTGATGTGCAATCTTTACTTCCAAATGCCCAATGTTCTAGAAGGAGCAGTTGAAGATGAGGTTCCACACCCTCTTATGTCATCTTTTAGCACAGAGAGCATAGCATGGGAACAAGCCAGTGGTTATGTTTAGCCACCTAAATGGACCTATAGATGTTGAGTCGTCTACTCTCACCTCTCTTCATCATCAGTAGAGAAGCAGACTTTAATTGCACAATACATCAGATTTGTTTGAGACTTTAGGAGTAGTGTATTACTTCCTGGAAATGCTTATTTCTCTCTGTTATCTTTAAAGGGATAGCAGGCACCAAGTGAGTCTTGGTGAAATGAATCCCATCCCATGTCTCTTGCCAGCCTAGATCCTGTTGGACACCTTCAGTGTCAGGCAGATAGCAACACACCCTTGGAAGTATGGCTGAGAAATAGAAACTGGTAGAGAGAAGGAAGTGTAGAGTGGAAAATTAGTGGATTAGGAAAAGAGAAGCACAAAGTAGCACAATGGTAGATGGGAATTGTTTTCTAGAGTAAAAAAAAAAAATAAGGTCTTCCATAAAGAAGAGCTCCCTTTTTTCTCATAAACCATTGCCCTGGAAAAACTTAAACTCAACATGCTGAACTAACAAGTTCAGGAGTTTACGGTATTTTATTGAAAAAAAAATATATCTATGATACTAAGAAGCATAAGAAAGTTTTCCTCAGAAAATTTAAAATGAACACTAGTAAGATTCTTTTTCAGTCTGCCCTAGAGCCAGTGGGACTTTTCTTCTGGGATGTTTCTCCCATCTTCTTAAACCCCCACCCCTTACTTCTGCAGACATTTTTACAGTGAGTAGGAGAACTAAAATTATAATCTGAGGAAGAGTTCCTAAATAATAAATGTGCTCACATTTGGGGATTGTTTCAGGTGTGCTATAAACCTTTGTGAAACAGTGTGGGTAAATAGAAAGTTGGTATTAGTTGGTTATAATTAATCCCGATAGCTTTAAGACAGAATCTTCCTGCTCCAGGGGTTCAGAGAAGGAGACAGCTAGAAGAGCAGGGAGTGATTCTCCGGGTAGGAAACTGAACAGATGTAGCAAATAAGTTTATTCAAACCTCAGCAACATCTGATGATTTGCAGAGCTCTTGCTTCTTTCTGACTGAGACCTCTTGAGCTCCACTCTGCTGAGGAAATTAGTATTTGTCAGGCTTTGCTTTTGCCCTGGAAATGCACAGAATACAAGTCCTAAGCATCTTAAAGGAAAGACTGCTCACTAAAAACAGAATTTTAAAAATAAAGTTGTTCTTTTGTACTAGTTTTTTCTCATTTATTGAAATAATTTGCCAATGTAGAATAGTCAGAACCCATGTTTCCTAGACCAAGAGAGACTGTTGAAAGCCACTAAAATGCACTAATTTTTGCAGGTCATGGAAGTGATTGCCTGTAATGCACTATTTGGTCCTATAATGTACTTTTTAGAAACCTTATAGGTGATTGGATGACCTGATGGGTCAGTCTGTCCATCTATTGTCTATCTATTGATGTATCTAGCTTGTTTCCAATGAGACACATTTGACAATTAAGGGACTGTTTGAAAGACAAATCTAAAAGATTCACTGTGTTATCAAGTTAACTTAAGCTAACTCAGATTTACAATCCCATTTGAAAAACCTTGTTAGTGGTTTGGAGAGTTACTTCAGACTTTTTTGGCAATACCTGACTGGCATTCTGGACTTTCCAAAAAGTGGCCTTTGATACATTTTATTAAAAAAAAGGGATTATGTTTATTACTCGCTTTACCTGATACTGACGTGTCTGTCAACAGTCTCCTTCTTTACATCAGAGAGGTGAATCAATTAACTGAAAATAAATAGTAATACATAAAATGCACTGAAACAATACACAAAAGGAAATCCAAAGTCCCTAGTGGTTGAAGTCTGTTTCAGAAATGCTCCAAAGCTGCAGTTCCCAAGGACATTCGTGCCTTTCTTTTCCAATCATTCTTATAGCCCATAGTCTGAAAAGTAGAGGACATAAGCAGATGCAGATGAGAGTCACCTCACCTAAGCCCTCTAAAACCTGGATGTGGAAGAGAATTATCCACATTCCATCTATAGTCCATGGAAAAAGAAACTTCCACAGGGAAATTATCCTATCTTAAAGCAGATGTATAAGATGATATTTCTGCTCTGGAGATGTCTCTGTAAGGGTTTAGCTTTCCTCCCAGGTGAGATGAAAATTAGATGTAGGTAAAATGCACAGTTGGTTCTAAGCAAGGACAAGAAGTGGAAAAAAAATCTCATGGCATAAACTTCAGCGTCATTAGATTTTGCAAAAAGAATTCCAACAACCCAGAAAAAAACCCTAAAGCTTAGAAATTTACTGCTGGGTGTGACATTGTCTAAGAACTGGTCTTCATGAGGAAAGAGGGAGATGGAGGCATTGGGAATAATATAAAAAATGAGCAGACAACAGTGTGAATTTGAAATGTAGCAGTAAATCCTTAGTAAGAGAATGGATCAATGAAAAAAACAGAGGGAGAGAGACAATGTTTAAGAATCACAATCAGCTGCAGTCAGAAATCAGTGAAAGAATGGAGGGGTTTTTGCTGCCAACAGGAGTGTTAACTACATCAAAACAATAAAAAGCAAATTTATGTAATAAAAAATAAATTGTTGAAGCTTTTTAAAAGCAGACTAATATTTTATTCCTTTAAAACCTCCAACCAATCAAATCAAAATCTTTGGAAAACAAACAAAAGGTCATGGAGACAAAACAGAGACATTTAAAATGGCATTGTAAAACCATTGTTATTTCTTCTGGATCTCTCTTATCAACATGAAGGATCTTTATAGGATATGTTGTGTCATCTAAAAAAATTTAACTTCTCTGTTTGATTATAGGGGTAGACTTAAAGATGAACTTGGAATGGATGTTGAAATACCAGTATTTAAAAGTTAGAATAGCAGATTCACACTCCCATAATGTGTTTATATCGCAGTTTTAGGGGACTGAAGAGTCCTGAGAGGAACTGAGATGTTCATGGATGAGGTTTAAAGCTCCAAAACAAGTCTGGACACTGACACAGACCTGCACCCTGTAAGTCATAGTTGGTGCCCAATGCACATCACCTACAGAGTCACACTGAGAAGTGGTTTTACTTTTCTCCCCACTAATTCCCTTTCAGCTTCCAGTTGCCATATTTTTGATCTTCCAGTGCCTTGTCTCATAATTAAAAAAATTGTGTACTTAGGTGGAATATTCTACAGGAAAGCAAGCATTTCTTCCAACACATTTCCTCAAGACACCATTGTTATAGACTGTACCACAGGACGGATGAAGGAAGGCATTTTTAATTAGGTCATGGCAAAGGCTTTCCTATTTTTAAAATTATTAATATGGGTCATTTAACAATAACTTGTCTGTGCAGCTTGTGCATTAAAACATGAGATGGAAAGCTGAAAAATGTTTAGGATAATTTAAAAGCTGGCCCTTCCAGTACAACTCCAAGCTAAATGAGATATGTCAGCTTCAGATATGCATAGGTCTGTGTGTTAATGTCCATCTGTCATACGTGGGAAAACTGCCACACGACACACCTAGTCTTGTTAAACATGAGACTTGTTCAGAAGAACTATGGCATTAAAGCAACATCATGAAACCTACTGTCAAATAAGCTTGCCTTCCTTTCCTAGGTCATTTTGTCATCAGCTTATTGGTAGCACTCAAACTAGGACCTCTCTGTTTTATTAGAGAGGATATTCAGTATGTCAGTGCATATGCAGGTATTTTCGAGTAACTAATTGCAAACAGTTTATCCAGCTGGACAGCCAAAGCAATAATAATAAAGATTAATGCTCCAGTTCAGCAAATAACCTGGGCATGTGCATAATCCCTGTGGCTTCACTGAGACACTTGCAGGCAGGCTTGTTAAATATATTGCTAAAACAGGGACTTAAAAATGATAAATTCACATCACAGAAGCCATGCAAACAACTCTAAGAGATTTGAAAAGATGGCTGGTTTCAAGAGCTCTAAATACTGGGAGACAAAGTTCTAAATATTGGGAGAAAGCTCTAAATATTTGGAGAGGTTATTACAATGTAAAAGTATAAACAGAAGAATAGATAGTTCCCATCGCTAGAGTTCTTTTTCTCTGAAATAATTGATACCAGTGATAAACTGATTTAGATGATAGTAAATTAGTTAATGTGGACCCGATGAGTATGGGAGTCCTTCTGTGTTTCCACTGGGATTCTTCTCGCCCAATTTCAGCTACATGAAAATGGAGTAACTTATCTCAGGTAGAGATCAAAGATCTCTCCATAGCCAAAGGACATCAGTAGATCCCTCAAGGGGGCAACCCATTCCATTTGCTTTAGGATGTACTCAATTGCCCTATGGAGATCCCTGGTTCATTACATCATCTCTAAGGGGCAAGATTAATTGCCCACTTTTGGACTCCAAATGTTAGGTGCACTGAATGCTATCTTAGATGTTCACCCCCTTCTATTGGAATTTTTTCTCTAGCACTTCAGTATTTCTGATATATGTGCAGCAGAACAACACTGAAACAGAAATAAGTATGCTAAATAAGTCTCTCCATCAACACCATTCCGCTCCACTCACGCCAAGATGGGTGGCAATATAAATGACAGCAATGTTTGGCCTGCCACTGACACCTATCCACACATAAACAGTCACAGTTAGATGAGAAGCTTCACAGTTTCTCTGAATATCTAATTAGTACAGACTTGTTTTCTTTGAATTCCATCAAAAATAAAACTACAAAGCCCATCTTCATTTATCTCGTATTGACTATAATGAACATTAGAACTTCCCCCATCGCTGCAGGTTTAGCTGAGATGTTGGCAATCAGAAAAGACTTGGGGCAAGTCACACTTCTTTAGCACCACAGGGATAAACTTAAGAGACAGACATGAACGGGCTAATTGCTTTTAATAGTTTCCCATTGCTCTGGCTGATGACACAGTGCTAAAAAAACACCAGTGTGTTCCCCCTCCCCAATCCCCACCCCTCCACTGAACCAGAATTTCACTCGCATGGCACTACGTCTTTATTACTGCTTTGTTACTTCAGGGGAATCACGTTCTCTAAAATGCCTTTCCCTGTGGCTTAAAGTAAAGATTTTTTAAATAAATAAATACAGTTTATGTTGGGCATCTACCACTTGAAGGGCTAATGATTATTGACTACCCTCCAGCAGACATCAGGGAGTCTAGCCTCAGGCCCTTCCCGCTCGCCCCCAAACATGCCGAATGTTAACACATGTTTTTAGATCCTGACTGGGATTGGACACAAACAAGGCAGTCAGAATGGACCATTTAGTGTACAAGTCAAGATGACAGATCTCTGCTTAATACAAGGAAGACTAAAATTCGTATCTTATTGAAAAAGGCAGAAGAGCCCGGGGTGCTTTCGCTTTGTGATTCTGCAGCAAAAAGTGGGTTGTGTCAATATAAGTCTATGTCACCCGCTCGCAGCTGCCACGCTGGATTGACCCTGCTAGCTGCAGACAGAAAGGCCTTCCATTTCCAAATTCTCTCTAATGCTCATCTGCGGGAGTGAGCACGAGGTGGAAAAAAGCCAACAAGCTACTCCTAAGTATGGGAGCAAAAAAACAAACCAACACACAAAAAAAAATGCCTTGATGCCGTGAGACTCTGCTGCCTGTTTGTAATGAAATGCTAGAAAAACTCTCATCTGAAAGCATTTCAGAAGATGCTTTGACAATGTGAGCTTTATGTTTTGTAAATCATATTCTTGTAATTCCTTGTAAGTCTCCAGATCCTCTTCAGATAGAGCAGCAGAGCATTAAATATTCTTGCAACGCTCACCAGAGTTTAATTACTAAAAGTTGAAACATCTTTTAAACTCTGCAATTTTTTTTTCCCCTGAGTATTCCCCAAAGAAAAGATAAAAAAAGCTGAAGAGCGTGCACAATAACTATTAGTTAAGACCATGTTTCCAAAGGGGGGAAGAGACGATAAACAATTTTGAAACTAAAAATAGAGTGTTTCTTGATACCATCATAGTTTAACATGATAGCATCCACTGATGAGTCTGTTTCTCATGTGTTTATTTTACTAAGCTCAGATCTTCACATGGATCAAAAAAAATTAACTGAAAACAAACAATTAAAATTAAAATTAATTTCCCCAAAATTGAAAAAAATAAAGAGATTAATCTTCAGTGGGTGAAAATGCAGTATTCTACTGAACTCTGGAGAAGTCTGACACTTTAGGGAAAATGAAGATATGGCTAAAATTACAGATCTATTTAAATACATTTTGGAGAATTCTTTTTATAGACCCACTCAAAGTTCATGAAAATGTACCAGAAAAATATTTTTCTTTTTCTCAAATCAACTTATATTCAGGTGAGTGTTTGATATAGCTAGAGAGGCAGCAAGAAGTGAACATATTTTATTAGCAGAAGATAGAGGATTGTTTCTCTTTTCTTTTAGTGGGGACTAGTGGAACTTTCAGCAGATCTTTATCTAAATTTATTATAAATCACTGGTTATTCCAACCCAGAAAACTGACTTGTAAATATACCTCACCTGTCTGTGAAAATCCTCAGAGGTGTCTGGGTGCTGTGTGGTTATCACAGAGTGAAAATTCATCTCACCTGCATGCAACTACATGAAGGCAGCAGCCTAACCTAACCAGTTGTCTGTGGTTTTCCTATATAAAAGAGAGAGAGAGAAGAATTTCAAGGTCATTCATCATGCTGGTCTTACAATGGCTTTCCACTATCTTATAGGAACATTTTTTGCTCTGCTGAAAATTAACGTGCATGACTACCTCAGACTAAATGCCTCTTTTTCCTACAGCTGATATTAGGATATAAATACATATATTTAGCTATAAATGTGTCTGTAATTGCAGTGTAGATAGTTAGCTTAGATAGAGATGTCTGTGAAGTAGTTAGTAATTTTTGATCCCTTCAATCCATCTGTGAACATATTTTTCATTTATATGAATACCAAGTCCACTGTTTTGCTCTGCAGCTGGATAGTAAGGTCTGGTCGTAGCCATGCTGTGAAGCAGCTACACATCACCCAACCCTCAACATAACCCCAAATTTCTAAATAAATACTCCCCTTTGGGATTTTCTGCTTTATCCTCTGTTTGCAAATTGGAAGAGTATTCGCTGACTGGGTGTAAATTTGAAGTTTTCAGTGGTGTAATAATTTGGACAATATTAAATGGACGAAAGATCCCATTACTTCTCCTCAGCTCCAAGCAGATCTTTTAGGAAAAAAAGTTTTGATTCAACTACAGTTACACATACACAGCTTCAGCCAAGCCCACCTTCAAAAAAGTGTATTAATTGTGATTAATGTAATTTATTAACAGTGATATAGAAAACTTCCAGTCTGTTATGATATGCTGGTTAATAAAGCATTAACTTCTTGCCTATTATGGAAGAGTTTGAAGAATTACATGATGTCATGAAAATTGTTTAATATGCAGACTTACAGAAGTACATAGATGAGTCAAAAGAAAGATGATTGTGCCCACTCTTCAGATCACAGAGACTGGTATTAGCTTCAGTCACTGGTGAGCAGTGAGGTCATGAGGTGTCACAGCTGAAAGGCTTTGGCTGCTCTGGTTCCTGGTGCAGAGAGCCTGGTGGTGGGCCAGCAGTGTGCTGTACTCAACAGAGCTGAATTCGAGTCCTGAACCATGTGAAGGTCTACAGCTAGTGACATATGAGAGGAAGGGGTGGTTGAGGGTGGAGCATCCCTAAATTGTTATATCCTGATTTTAGTATACTTTAAAGAACCTGGAGATAAATTCTCACAGAATAGAAATGGTTCAGCCAAGCATGTCCCCAGTTGTAGTCTCTATCATTCAAGTAATTGAATCTATTGTAACTTCTTTAAGAATACAAAGAATTGGTGTGGAGGTCTTCAGGACACGAACTTAATCTTCTCTAACACCTAAAAGCAAACAATCTTATGCCATATTATGCTTTCTTAAGTCTCTCTCAAGTTTTCTGGACTGTAATAAAATCACAGCCAAGCATACAGGAGCAAAGCAAAGCATCCCTTCTGTCAATCTTTCAGCTTCTTGACATGTTCACTCTGCCTTTGTGGGCTCACTCAGCATGCTTTGAGAGCACTGGCCTTTTTTCCACTGTCTCACTCTAGCCTCAGAACCGACCTTCAAGGCATGTCCACACCATGCAGAGCTGAGAGCTCACTGCAGACGTGCTGACTACAGAGTCAGAAGCCAGGCAGCTCTCCTGCTAAGCTGCTTGTTCAGAGCCAGATACTTTTGTGCTAGACTGCAACCTCCATACCCCACAGTTCGTTGGGAGCTCAGTTAGTCATCCACAGAGATGCCAGATTGTATGGTTCCAATTCAGTAAGAATTAATTTAATTTCCTGAACACAGTGATCTGATGTCATTGGAGATGCTTTTGGATATCAAAGGATTTACAGGAGCCCTGAACCCTTCTGGATTCACAGGATAGCCTAAAATGACACTACACATCTGTCTTTGAGGAGCTGAATCCTGCTCACTGTGTCCTTTGTGAACACTGAAATTTAAGGTGGGGTTGAGTTCTCCAAATACAGATGCCTAGTGTTATTTTAAGCACTGAGTAGGTGCCTTGGATATCCTAGGGTGTCTCAGATGACACTATACTGCTGTGCTTAGAAACTGAATCCCACTCTAACAATACAGAACTAGCTGATAAAGTAATTATACTCTTATATAACAACTCTACCTATCTCTCTGGTAACATTATAAGTAAAGTCTGTCTGGTTTAGTTGCAGAGTCATACATGTCCTTGTACTAAGACACTCTCCTGGGTCTTAGCATGATGTGACATGTACTTCTGAGAGAAAGAAAGGCTGCAAGTGCTTGCAATGGTTAAATGCCAAGAAGATCTGGTCTAACAAAGTTTCACACTGACTCAGCTACTAAATAAGAGTGTTAAGCATGTAGCAAATACATCTATGTTATAAGACTTGAAAGGATGATCTCTACTCTTAGGCTGGCAAGTGACAATGAATTAGACAAATAAGACACAAGTAGAAGAAAAAAAAAAATCTAGATATTTTCCTCTGCATTGTGGAATATATTGATAAACGTATGCTAGCATTTAACTATTCATTCTTTTGGAGAAAACTGGTTAACCCCTTAAGTGTTTTGCCCTGAAGGCAGACATTAAAAGTTAATTATAACCACATGGGACAAGCCCCTGGAGAACCGTGACAGCATTAAGCTGCTACCAACCAAGCATGCAGGATGCACTGCACTCTCAGAGAACACCATGTACAAAAATGATGCTGTCTCCTTGAATGAGTTTTCAGAAGTTAAAAACATGCTACTTTTTGCATGCACAGTAAAAAGGCAGATTGCAAATGTTCCACACAGAAAAAAAAAAAAAGAAGCTTCCAACTGAAGAATTAGAGCAAATGAAAGCACTGAGTCAAGTGATTAAGCAACGTGGCAACTACCACAAGTGCTGTTTTACTTAGTGCTGCAAGGAGAATATGGCAAAACCTCTTCTAAAGACCTTGGATTGCTACCTCATGATAAACCTTTCCAGTACCATATATGGCTTTTGAGGCATTTTGATTTTACCACTATAAAAAGGAAGAGAAGATGGCACTTGTCCTTGGAAAGGATCTTTTACACCATATAGAAAGAAAAAAAATACAAAAGAAAAGGTTAGTTCCAAGGGATACACACTATGCCTCTGTCTGTAAATTAAATGTGGCTGGAAGGCAGTGATATAAGTAACATGGAATAGCCTGCACCTACACAATTAAACATTCTTCCTCTTAGATTAAAATACTTGTATACTAATTAATTGTTGGGAATGGTGCTTGTGCTATTTTCCAAAACATGCTGGGGATCATTTAGGAGAAGCCCTATTGCTGTGGACCCAAAAGTACATGGGAGGCTTTTCTAATAACATAGTAGTGGAGAAAGATGAGTTCCAGTAGTGGACAGTATCTCTGCCTGTTCTATAGAGTCAGCAGTCACCATGAGTGCAGAAGGAGCCACCATGTCCTGAAAGTAAGTCAGGAGACATTCAGATCTATATTCTGTTTTTCTTTTGCATTGAGCAACTGGGTTTATGTTACAAACACCAGAAAAAGTGTGACCCAGAATGGATGTGCCCAGATCTTGCTGATGTTTAGGAGCAGCATGCCTCTCACCCAATTTAGACTTCAAAAAGCTACATCTATACACCTAATTTAAAAGAGAATCTGTTTTAAGCAGGTAGTTGGACTAGATGACTGCCAACATTTGCTTCCAACCTAAATTACTCTGTAATTCTAATTGTTAAATAAAACAAGGATAGAGACAAGTCTATGACCTCTAAGTCAGGTGTTATATACAGTCTTTGCATGGTACCTGGATTTGAATTTCTTCCTGGTCACCACAGGAGCCCCCAAGGGGTGCATTTATATCATGAACCCAAAGATGTGCTCTGTTTTTAGCATAAGGGCATGACAAAGCATGTGAAACTGTAAAACCTGCTGGGATAATTTTGGAGAGCTATGTCAACAGTCCCTGAAGTTTGTCAACCTCCAAACAAAGGTCTAGAGAATTCCAAAGGGGACAGGCCAAAATCATATCAGGGAAAGTGCTAATAACTAAGCACTAGGTTGCACTAAGACTTGAGCTTGCTTGCTGGCTCTAAGCCAAGCCCAGAAGCACCTAGTTTACCCAAGATTAATCATCTAAACTCTAATCTAATCCCTAAAGAAACTGCACAACTCTAGAGGGTGTTTAATCCTTCTATCCTGGTGAACTATTTTGAGTGGATCTCTTGCTGTCTGGACGTATCACTTCTTCTCTGTTTCTCTCAGAAGAAGTCCAAACAGTTACATGAAATGTTTGACTCTTAAATGGCTATATCTAGGTAAAATGAAATGCAGTTTTGGGGATCAGCATTTAGATCATATGAGAGAGAGTCTCTCCTACAGTCCCATCAGTTCTAGTTTAGTTTTCCAAGTACGATTTTACAGGCAACAACAAAAAAACTTACTAAAATGAGGTTTAATTCTCATTCTTGATTTTTATGCTTTTTTTCATAGAGAGAAAAACCACCTTTTCTGATTTCTCTCAAAGACTTCTACATCGGGGATGATATACACGTTGTACAGCACAAGGCAGGGAATCTCAAAGTAGGACAGAACTGGCCAGGCCAAGGCAAGAGTTTTGAAAGCTACATAGCTGCCTTGGTAAATTATGGTATCTAATTGAAGACATTTTGGCTATTATATGATTCCAGTTTGGTGTTAGCACAAAAATCTGTTCACTGTACCACATTCCACAACGTAGCCTGTTGTGTTTCCTTCCATAGGATCAAAATGTAAGATCTTACTTTTGAGGAAAAATAATGAAGAAGGAGGAAAAGGACCTGTTAATGAAATTTATTGACAGGATACCCAGGATCCAGTAACACAGTGCAACTGTGAACAAAAGACATGTGTGATACCCAGGTACTCCAGGAGAAAACTTTCCAGTGGAAACCAAGAAATATTTTTGATTTTGTAAATTCATATGAGACCAAATCATAAATATTTGTAAAATTTTGTTGCTCAGCTTCCAACAAAAGTTCTTTAAATTGTAATAATCAAGGGAGGCTAGATCCTGAAGACAGAAGAATCATGAAGAGTCTTTAATGTAAAACAGAGTGGAAAAGACTCATTTAACTTCCTGGAGCAAAAGGCTTGTTTCTACCACTACTTTGGGAGTCCAAGGGAAAAGATTAGATAGTGAAGGGGGAAAATCATCCCAGTGTTTTCAAGCTGAACCTCAAAAAGTTTGAGAAAATTGCTGATGAAACCAAACAATGATAACAGATTGCACAGAATGATGTAGTAGAATAAAGATGGGATGATGACTGGGATAAAATCCAGTTGACTCAATGGCCCAGCCCTATATTGTCATGTTCTTGCATGACAAGGAAACATCCCAGAATTTTTTTATGTAGTTGATACTTCATCAGGTCATGTATTAAGAAGGCAAAAGCATTCAATGTGTCTAGTCACACAGTGGATAAGGTGCAAAATACTAGGAATAAGTGTCCATCACAAGGTCACACCATGGAGGATAAACCCCCTCCCAGTGCTCACCAGTGAGTTTCAGGGTTCAAAACACAGCATCCTGTGAACTATTGATCATTCAGGGTATTAGGACTAGTAAATTGGCAGGGCCAGAATTTAAGAAAGTGAAATAAAGGAAGTCCTGTGTCCAATGCCAAAGTTTAAGATCCTATAATGCTCTAAATGATATTGTTGGGACCCGAGATAATGTTTATATTTTATAATTATCCCAGACAAATTTGGGCATTCAGTAATTTTGTTAAATGTGCCTCCTCTGGGTCTCTTTCAAGGTTGGACACCAGCTGGTGGTCTCTGTCCCAGCTGCTTATTCACACTACGTGCTTTCTCCTACTCCATAACTCTGAGTCAGACATGGCTCATTTGTGGACCACAAATGAGGCCACACAGCTGTACCTCACTCACTGGCCTACAGAACATAGAAAGACCATATCACTGTGCCAGAAAACTGCTGAGGTCAGGAGGGACAGGACCTATGGGGTGCAAAAGCCAGTTGTGAGAAGCTGTGTTTCACCTGTAAAACCAGGCAGGTCCAAGATGAGCTCTGTAGCTCCTGTCTCACCAAGAAGTGAGGTTCTGAGAAAGGAATACTTTGCTTCCAGAAAGGAAATGCTGTGTTTCTGTTTTAATGTTGTGACATTGAGGTGGGAAGTGGTTCATTCTCATATCCATGAAGAGAGAGGTTCAGGCACCTTGAAGAAGGAGAGAGTTTAAGCAGTATGACTTCTTGAATCTCTTACAGCAAAAATCTAGTCTTAAATCCTAAACAAGAGAATAATAATTATTAAGAAAGAGACACTTTTCTTAGCTCTTAGAATTATCTTGGTTCCATTCTTTAAATTTTTAAGAAGGCACATAATTGTTTGCAGGTCTCTCTCCTTTTTTTTTTTTTTTTTAAGTTTCTCCCTATTTAATTTAGTTTATTTTCCTTTAACACATGCACTAATTCTTTGCCTTGATTTCTTTTAACTTTTTTGCTTTACAAGCAGTAGACTGTAAATTCAACTACCATGTGATGCTCTTGAAGGGGCTACTTGCACTTTGAATCCAGTCGGATAAGAGAAGTCAAGTGATTTGTTTGCTTATGCTGTGCCTGTAGCAAAGGAACAAGAGGCAAGAGAACAAGAGGAATAGGAGATCCATAGAAACGTGGCTCCCCAGTTCTCTTAGTTTCTGGACAGAGGAGTAGAATATTAAATAGGGAAAAACAAGGGAAGAAATATGAAGATGTGCAAGGACTATGAACTAGTAAATATTGTAGCTCTAGAAAAATAGGTAAAAAACTATGGCAACTGTTCCAGACCTAAATCTGCTACCACAGTGTTTTGAGGGCAAAGAGCCTCCCGTGACAAAGTAGCATGTGGACTTTAAAGGCCTGAGTCAGCACAAACTCTAGGTGCTCTGCTCTTTGTGTCCTTGCATGGGGAAGATGCCCTCAGAGAACCATTGCAAAGGCTAAATGTCTCCTTCAGCTATTGCTATGCAGCATATCCACACACCTACTGCAGACTGGGGCCATTTTTTCCAACTTCACCCAATAAAAATACTTCTGTAGGTCCCCTGTGCGTGGGCCAGGTTGTACCTCTGCTATTCACAGAACCTATTGTGATTCTCACCTGCCACAGGTGGTGTTGTGTCAACCAAACCCAACATTAAAGACTGTGGTGTTACCCATGCTGACACATCGAGGGTCATGGGGACTTTGCAGTCACATAAACATCATCTATTATACATCTGTAAAACTGCTGAAGCCCCCTGTCAGAAGTCCCAGCAACACGTGAACCTGTGAAGTGGCAAACCCAGCAGCTATATGACAGCTTCATGCCCAAGGCTAGCAAGGCTGGACATAGCAGGAAAGGAAGACCCCTGCAATGTCTGGGGAATTGGCTAAATGGACCTAATAGGTCTTTTCCATCTCTGGTGTCTGTGGCTTATATTGTGCCCTTAGGCTGAGTCCTCAGTAAGGGGTGGCATGTAATTATGCTTCTCTGGGAGCAGCTCAAGGAGGGGACTGTGACAGAGGGAAGAGTTATGATCCTCTCCCTGAATCCCTTTGGCTACAGGGTGGGAGGCAGTAAGTCATAGTGACCTGGAAGCAGAAGATTTTACTGCTCTGGCTCCCCCAGCTTTACCCATTTCTGTACACTCACTTTCATCCTACCCATTTCCCTGCTCCCTCTTTCTTCCTGTCACATCCTGTGAGAAGATGTGGCCATGGGGTGGTGCTCACACTCAACATTGAACCTAAATATCACCTGCCTAAAGTGTCTTCTCTGCTTGAAGCCAGTAGGGTATCAGCTGGCATGTCCAGGACACGAGGTTGTGTAGTAGAGCACAGTGGTTCTGCTGCCACTTGGCAGAGGAACGGTGCCTTAAAGAGCCAGGGAAGGTCCCTTCTCATCATGGCATGGTGGACTGTGAAGGGGACTTCATATCTGCAGAAGGCATATCTTTATCCATACAGGAGTATGCATGAGTTTCAAAGTGATTGCACTCTCAGTTTCAAAAACCAAACATATTTGCCAGCTTGTGGTCCTCATAGGTCCAGCAGTGAGTTGGAGAAACCTTTATTTCCCATCAAAGATGGAATGACAACATCACACAGTGATTTGAAGTCAGAGTTTTCCATTCTTCTCAAACAGTCAAAGCTTCCAAGACATAAAGTGCTATTTGGAGTGGCATGGCTGAATTCAGCCCACACAAGCAATGGAGCATGTGCAGTCCAGAGACATATCTCTTGGAAGAACATCAATTGCAGATGGTCAGTGATTTTAAAAGCAGCAGGAAATAAGCAATTACTCTACTGAATCACAGTCTACTGCCTCTTTCTATCCATTTCTAATCCATTATTGTGTATCATTCCTTGAGACAAAAGAGATCAAAAAAGATACTATCCGCTTACATTTTCTCTTAAAACCAAGGGACTCTGTGTAAATATATACATATATATGTACACCTAACAGATGTATTTATTTTAACATAAAAGTCATAGTATTGTCCATCTGAGCACAATATTTAAAGCAATTATCACCAAGTATTTTGCAAATATGCAGACAGAGCTGAGACACAGGAGCTGTGAGCTGGCATTCAAGAAGAGTGGCAAAACTGATGAAAAGAAAGAAAGTAAACATACATACAGGTAAGGGTAAACAAGAATATATATTCATTTAAATTCTTTCAATCTGATGGGACTGATAGACTTGTCAAAGGACATCAGGTGATGCTCCTTGGTGCTTGGATTTCCATTCACTGAGGATTTTCTTCCCTTCCTTGACTTTACTGTTTGATGTAGTGAACAAATTGTTAAGATAGAACAAAGACTTTTAAAATCAAACGCTCCCTCCAGCAGCCTCTTTCAGTGATAATAGTTTTACTGACACTCGAGCAAAAGGTGGAAACTAGTTACAAAATTAATAACTTAATAGGTGCATTTCTGGATACATTCTCACATATGGCTTTGAAAATAACTGCTCTTAACCCAACTGATTAAAATTTGCATCTTATAGCATAAGCTATTAGCACATAATTGTAAGAGAGGGACAGGATCATTTGATCTTATTGCCTGATTTCCAAAAAGGTGAAAATTTCCTCTACCAGTATGTTGGTGCAGAAAATTTCTCATCCTGAATTTAACTCTAGTAATGTAAGTCAGAATCACCACAATTAAGTGTTTAATCTTCCTGATGCTCTCTTACATGCAGGGTTTATCCATTTTATCCCCTTATAGATTAAACAAAGTACAGCAACCAATTATTTTCTCTTCTGTCTTGCATAGATCTTCTCTATTGTACAAATCTTTTATTTTCCCTCTGCTCTTTCTTACTATTTGAAAAATTTTAAATGAGCTTGTAACAGAACTCAGTTACCTAATAAAGGTCTATTATTCAATTTGTGTGAGTGAACTACAGAAAATCATTATGATGCAAAGAGAAAAAAAAAGTAAAATGAGTGAAAGTACTATTTAGGACAAGAGAAAGTGGCCTCAGGTTGTGCTAGGTGGAGTTTAGGTTGGATATTAGGAAAAAAATTCTTCAGAGGAAAGGTTATCAAGCACCAGAACAGGTTGCCCAGGCAGGTGGCTGTGTCACCAGCCCTGGAGATATTGAAAAGACTTATAGATGTGGTGCTGAGGGACATGGTTAAGTGGTGGACTTGGCATTGTTTATGGTTGGACTTGATAATCTTTAAGGTCTTTTCCAACCTAAATGAGACTATGACTCTATACAAAAAAGCCTGATGAATAACACCTCATTAGAAGAAAATCCAAGCACAGCATTTTTCTAAGACAGCTTTTTGTTTTCTTCATGCTAAAAGCGGGATTCATATCACTTCACCTGAGCTGCATGAAGAGGGTTTAAACTGAGCTAGCTGTGATCATTCTCCTTCATATTATTGGAAACAAAGAGGCACTTCTAGAAAATATCTCTGTCTCACAGACCTATCTTAGGAAGGAATAAATTATCTCAGGAATTTTCCATTTCTTTTATTGAGTATAGAGGGGTCTTAGACAATGGATCTACACCACACATCTGAAGTCCACATTTGAGCTGCGTTATGGATGTGGTCAGCTTGTCCTGTGTCAATGAATCTGACCCTTAATTTTTTTACCTTAGGAAGCCAGAGGGTGGCTTTGATGTGAAAGGTGTTGCTAACATAACTAAATAACCAAGTAGGTGTTGTTAGTCATGGTGTATTTCATAGTGGTTTTCATTTAAAGTTAATTTATTACAGAATAATAGTTAATAAAAGGTTATATACAGTTGGAAGTTCCATCAGAAAAACTTAAATTTTGTAAGCTGAGGTCTTTCCCAAAACAATCTTCTTTTTTTTTTTTTTTTCATATTTGAACACTAAACTCAGAAATCAATTATTCATGAAGTTTATTTATGAGTAGACCTGGCTGATGAATGTTTTTCTGCATCAGAAATCAACTGTTCTTAAAAAAATTTAACTTTTCTTGAAAAATTGGCAGTATTACAGACATTTTCTGTAATCCAGTAAAACCTTTTCACATTTTTCATCATTTTTTATTATGGATTGTGTTTATACTAAACCATGGTACTGTCAGTAGATTTTGTATAGATTGTGTTTATTTTAAAATGAGATCATATAGGAAATACATCAAGATTCTTGAAGAAAATTGGAACACGAGTCTATTTGCTATTTAAAAAAAATAAAAACTCTCAGTATTTCTCAACAGGTATATGAAGGAAATTCATATTTCAGTCATTAGGTTCTTTCCTTTGCATATTAAGTTCTTTTTTTTTTTTTTTCCTTGTGTCAGGACATCTCAAATTCCAGTTAGCAGGAGGAAGACAGCATGATGGTGGTCATTTGACTAAATGCTGCATATCTAAAAGATAATCTGTACAAGCTCTCTAAGCAATATCCATAGTCGGTGAAGAGAGACAAACATTTCCAGACTAATTCATCCCATCCCTTGTGAGCACAGACTTTACAACAGGAGGATTTCCATGAGGTGTTCTCCTGGTGTTTGCAGAACAGATATCAGCTTTAGTGTTTAATATAACCTTGAGCTTTAGAGGCTGTAACAGAAGTGAAATGGATAATACTTCAGATAAGAAATAACATTCTTAGTGACCATAAATCAGGTGTCTGTTCAACTACTGCAGTCTGAAAGAGCTGAGCCGTGCTGCAGCTAGATCTAATCCAAGAATTAACACTAGAACACTAAACTGTTAATTAAAGGAGATCCGTGGGCTAACACAGAACTTTTTTGATCTGATTTTGCCTTTTTTTCCTTCCCATATCCAGAAACTCAGCAGAAGTAAGTCTGGCCATAACCTGGTTGTATGTAACATGAAATCACTGAGCTTCAGACTTTCATTCTTCCTCTTTTCCCAGCTTAACCAGGTTCTGAAATCCCTTTGTTTATCCTCAGCACAGGCAGTGAAAATATGTCAGTTTTTAAGACAATTAAAGCAGTATTCAGAGACTGCTGTTTAGGGTAAGATGAGTCTTCCTATAAACCTTATACTGGGATTCATTCCGGCAGATTCTGTTATTTGCTCATCTAAATCAGCATGCAACTGATATTAATTTATCCTAGCTGAAACCAGGCCCTCTGATATTTTCTGATGACTGTTTTTAAAACCTGCTGCACTGCAGCCCTGAGCCTGGCACTCATCTGACAAAATTGTAAATGAACATATTCAATAAAAATTATTTCTTGGTTCGTGGAGACTAAATCAAGTTTTCATATTCAGCTACAGCTGGATGTGTATTTCATTATTTTCAAGACAAAATTAAAGCATTATTTAATTGAAAACATCCACCTACAAAAGAAAACTAAGTCCAAAAACAAACAAAAAAAAGGTATCAAATGAAAACCAGCTAATGAAAATAGATTTGGGTTAAATTATCATTTTAAATTCAACAAGAAATTTCTTTTTCACTTCAGCACAGCTTAATACTTTTCCTCAGGCTTGTTATTTCAGCAGCAAACTGAAAAACATTCCTTCATCCAGCTCATGTTGCTACTAGAAAGATTGAGTTATGGCCAAAGAGGCATCAAAAGGGAATGTTTTCAGTGCTGAGCACTGGAGCAGGAGCTTGGCAGAGACGACAGACAACTCTTACTATTCTAATCAGGAAGAAATGTACCCCATGCCTGTGCCAAGAATACACAAGCAGCAGAATATTCCATTGTTTTTATTTACTTATTATTCAGGTAGTTCAGGTATCTCTAATGATCCTTAAAAATGAAGAGGAAAAAGACATTACTTTATTTGTATTGCCACCAGCTAGAAAATGATGGATTCCCACAGCATGGCTGGAGGGGTTTTATAGGATTTGCTTTTATTTTTTTTAATCTTTGCTTCATTAATATTTAAGTCTAAATTTAGGGAAGTGAAAACGAATACATAAAACCCAACAAACCCAGTTACTCTTTACAGGTCTAGTTTGAAATTCAGAGCACTAGGAACAGGGGAGAATATCAAATGGTAAATACCAATTCTATGGGACATGTTTTTACTACACCTTACCACAAACCATGTAACATTTCTTGATGTAATGCTGTACTGTCTCATTAACGAATTGCTCTAAATTGGCACAGCTTCTGACTGTTGACAGAGTACTGACAGATCACGTAAATGGATAACCTGGATCACTGTTCGCTAATTTGTTTTGCAGAACCTCATAACAATTTTTTCCCTCTTGGAGAGAAAACTAAATCTCTGTTGGTGTAAACTGAAGTTGGCTTTGCTTGCTTTGTGCCTGATTTCTGGAAAGTTTACTGTAAAATTATTCTACTGCCTTGGTGTATACTAGCATCAGGGAAAAACAAGAAGAGAAAAACTTTTTCATGTAATTAAAAAACCACCCAAAACCTCCAACCCTGAAATGCTTAATTAAATAGTTCTAGAAAGAAGTGGCTGGAGGCTGAATTTGGCATGGAAAACACATTGAAGAAACCTTTCTAAAGGACTGAATGAAAATGTGTTTTGATTTGATTAAGTTAGAAGTTTTCTGGGGGGAAAAAAAAAAGAAGAATCCTTCAAAGCAATCAGCTCTTTAAGTTTCTGCAGGACTATTAATGCCAGGAAAAAACCCTGTCTTTCTAAAAGGAGAATAATTTGGCCCAAAAGAAGAAGGGCCAGTTTTGAACTTTTCAAAATTACAGCTCTCAGGAAAGAGTCTACCCAGGACTCTTCTTGTATGTCCTAATCAACTCATCTTCCCAGTGGTTAGTGTTTTCCTTTTAGAGTAACATATAAGGGTACTTGAAGGGTTAGGTTTTCCTCCAAGAGTGCAAAAAATAAACAGGGTCTGCAATCTGTATGTCCCTGCCATTAGATTTTGACTTGGATTAGTATTTTCAACTAACGTAATAATTTTCTGTAGTATTACCATTAATTTATAATACTGGTATTTTCCTAAAAGTCACTTCAAATCAAGTGATAGATTAAGAATCTTTCCTACAGACAAATTAACAATTAAAAAAAAAACTTCTTCCCAGAAAGAAAGAAGCTGCTATTTTAAAAGTAAACTATTTCTAAAGCATTAAATGCAATAATTGTTAATGATTTACAGCTGGAAGAATTGGATAACTAAACAAAAAGATAAAAACTTATGATACACTTGCATAGAATTAGGGGTCTATGAGTCCACATTTCAGCTTCATGAAAAGACAGTGAAACAAACAGGTTGAAGCAAGTGGGATCTTTTAATGCAAATAACAAGAGGAGAGCAAGGCAAGTTCACAACCTAACCCTCTCTGCTTGTTTTAAAGCTGGTAACTCAGTCAAATCTAAAGCCAGCTTTCATTCTAAGAGCAAACGTCTTTTCAGTGGGGATAATTTCCAGCTGTTCTTTACCTTTTTAGGCTCCAATCAGCTCCACTGTAGAGCTACTCAAATAAATGTTGCAGCTTTGACTGTAAATAGTGACTTTTTTTTTTTTTTTTTTACAGTCACTTTGTTAGAAAGTTTTTGAAATGCTTTGGAACAAACTTTTCCATGTTATTGCTCTAGAAAAATACATGGTAACTTAAGGTATGGACTTTTGTTCCTTGTCAATAAGAAAGCCTTTCAACGGGTAAAAAACATTTTCTTCAGAAAATACTCCAATGATGAAAAGAAATATTACTCAAATGTGCATTAAAAAAATCCTTGTATAGAAAAGGTACCTGCTACATCTCAGCATGCAAATACTGACCTACAGCTCCTGCTGAGTTCCCTTAGATGATCAAGCTAGACACTCATTTAAAAGATGGCAATACAACATATTCCCAATGATTTTTAAAGAGTAGTCCCACCTGGAGTACTGTGTCCAGCTCTGGAGCCCCCAGTACATGAAACACATCGACCTGTTGGACTGGGTCCAGAGGAGAGCTATGAAGATAATCAGAAGGCTGGAAGCCCTCTGCTCTGAGGACAGGCTGAGAGAGTTTGAGTTGTTCAGCCTGGAGAAGAGAAGGCTCTGGGAAGACATTATTGTGGCTTTCCAGTATCTGAAGGGACCCTACAAGAAAGCTGAGGTGTGACTATTTGCAAGGGCTTGTAGTGATAGGACAATGGGTAATGGCTTTAAAATGGAAGAAGGAAGATTTAGATTAGCAATTAGGAAGAAGTTCTTCACTGAGAGCGGTGAGACGTTGGAACAGGTTGCCCAGGGAAGTTGTGGGTGCTCCACCACTGGAGGTGTTCAAGGCCATGTTGGACAGGGCTTTGAGTAATGTGATCTTGTGGGAGGTGTCCCTTCCTATGAAGGAGGGTTGGAATTAAATGATCTTTAAAGTCCCTTTCAACCCAAACCATTCTATGACTCTGTCCCACAGCTGACATTGTATTGCCCACTCTCTGCTTTCAGAGCCTCCTGCAGCCCTGGGTGCTGATTGTAGCCCTGGCCATTCACTGGTACCAGCTCCTAATCTGAACCGAAATGCCATCATCATTTGCTGACAAGTGTCAATGCCCCTTGTTTAAACATTTCTCGAGAGTCTCTCTGCCTTCTGAAATTTCACAGGACACCGTTTGTGAGTTGGTAACATTACGAATAATTAGGTGAGTCTTTCTGAGGTTTCCATTTTCTTCTCTTTTTCTCTCCTCTTTTCTTCTTGTATCACTCCCTGGAGCTGCACTGGTAAAACTGGTGGCAAATCAACCTTTCAGAGGATGCCTGGAACACAAATGATGAGGTTCTCATTGATTTTGGATGGAGCAAGCCAGAGAACAAGGCATTATGCCCTGGGACACTGAGGACATGTGAGAACAACAGAGCAAACTGTCAGAAAACTGAGCATGGGACTCACAGGACACGATACGTGTCGTCAGGACTCTGCAGTGTGCGAAAGCACTGAACCCATGGATACCCTCATGGTTACAAACAGAGATGCTTTCGTCCCAAAACGTGCTCTACTTTGTTCTGCCTGGCTACCTGACAGCTGGTAGAGCTGTCTTATAAACTTGAGAGCTTTGCAATTTCTCCCCACTACCTTTCCCCTTCCCCTAGTCCCACCCTTCCTGCTCCTGCTCTCTTTATCTCTCAACCCTGAAAACATTAACAATGATAACTAAACTTTTAATTTTTTTTTCTATACCTGAATAACCTCTTGTGTGCAGGATATTTTCTGCTTTAGGGCACAATCTGTTGCAGCGCAGTTATAACTGTTGCTAAGGCACCTATTGTCATTATATATGCCTCAGCAACAAGGCATTCTGTCGTGTTTCTCAGCTGTGAATCCAGTGATTTATTGATAATGCTAATCTTGTTTGAAAGTTATAGAGCTTGGAAGTCAAATGTGTTTAAAAGGAGACATGGAGATTCCTACTCCCCAACTATTTATTGTTTGCAAGTCAGAAAAATCAAGTTTTTTCAGCCACTGTTAAGAGCTCAAGGTGTTTCACAAGCATGAATGAAGCCTCACAATGATCCCAAAATGAGTTTTTTTTTACATACTCATTAAATGCAACAGAGAAACTGAGTAGAAGAAATGACAATACGTAACTTAACCTATCTCACATGAAGTAACCATAGAACTGAGCCTCAAGGGGATGCTGGGCAACTTTTGCATTATCTTTTCTACAATATCCAGTAATTGATTTGTACGCCCAGATGTTGAAAACACAATTTTATATTAAAAACAATTTGGATGGATACTTTTTTATTACGTTTCCTATACGATACTCTTCTATGGTAAAAAAAAATGGTCCTTGCCCTGAAGTGCTTTCCATCTGATCAGCTCAGCCAGACAAAATAAGTTTTATAATCTCTATTTTACAAATGGGGAAATAGGATAGAGAGACATTAAGCTTTTTCGAGATCCCAGCAGACAGGAGATTCTCAGGTGTCATAAAGGAAACTGCAAATTCTGACAGCTTATGGAAATATAGCTATTAGCCAGATAAATAGATATATATAAAAGTTTTCCATTTCTTCCTCTTCCGCTCCTTATTACAGAAGGATCTGGATTTTATTGTCATTGTGATATTCAGCTCTTTTATAAGCTGGGAAGACACTATTTAGCTCCATTTTCCAGATAGTGAACTCTGGCACAGAAAGCCTAAAAGTTTGTTCCAAAAAGGGATTTGAGCACCCATATACCTTTGTAATCTCTTGAATGCAATACTCTGATGTTGCTGGCACTTACAGGAGACTAGTTCGATTTTGTCCTGGCTCTAGAGATGCCTGAAAACCCTTAAATGTGTTAGCACAACATTCCCTAGGGTCTGATGCCACCAAGTGATTAGAAACCCTAATTATACCTAAAGCCAGTGTGTTCCCAGGGTGTTCCCTTGTCTCGCTTACCTGAAAGGCTCCTTAGAGGCAATTTAATTTTATTTTTTTTTCCTCCTGAAAGTGGAATTTCCATCATATCAGCAGTTTAGTGTATAATTGCTTAGGATGCAGATGCAAGTCTCACTCCAAAAATAGTTTTTACTGTCTACACATAATGCAACTGCATTCACAAAAAAATCCTGGAGGCAGACAACAATGCCTTTCTCTTAATAGCTTCTACTCTCCTTGTTACTCCCCACTGGTGACAAGGGCCCAGATCTCACTTAACTTCAGGTTTTCAACTGAAGTACTCAGTTTAGAGTTCATCTTTTAGTTTCCCAGTAATTAACCATCCTTTCTAAGGAGTTAGGCTGCCTTGGACTCAGTGAAGAAAAGATCTTGCCCATCTGAGATCCAAATCACCTCTTCTGAAGGTTCTGGTTTCTCACCACAAAAAGAAAGGAAACTTTGCTCACTGTGCTCCTAAATCAGGTAATGAAGAGCTTTCATGTTGTAGGTAAGACATCTATATCAATATGATCAACTGCATCTTCTATTTCCTTTATCTCCTGCCTCTGGCTAGATGCTTCCCTAGCATTTTGTGTCCCAATCTCCTGATCCTCCCCTTCCCTCCATGAATCACCTCTAGAACCTAAAGCTTAGAAAATTAAGTCTAATAAAAAGTGAAAGAACCCCTTTCCAGACTGCAAACCCCAGCAGTCAGCATTGTATTCACAGCAGATGAGGGCTCAGATGAATGTCAGCAGTGACACAAAGGAATGGCACAACTGTGTGCTGATGGCAATGGGGGGCTGGGGGCAGATCTCCCCCTTTAGTGGGGTTAGTCATTAGATAGGTTCAGCTACAACATGAAACCCCTTGTCTAATTAGGTATATAAGGGCAAGGACACAAAAATATAGACCAAAGCATGTCTGGTCCTAAGTGACTTGACCAGTGTCAGAAATTATTCACGAAAGAAGAGATTAAAACCCAAATCCATTTGACTGTGATGACCTTACCCCAAAAACTCTAATGACAGTATATGTACTTCTGTGCAGTCTCATTCATGGGCTATCTACTTGTCATTTCTAGACTTAAAATGGTTGACAATAAGAAAAATGTCCAAAATGAGATAAGATGTCACTGGTAAACCTAGGAACCAATGTCTGTCTTACACAGTTAACTCCAAAAGCACTATTCCTGCTTAGTTCACTTAGTGCAGGTCTATGCAGAGCTGTGATACCCCATGCAGCTTCAGTAATGTTACCTCATATTAATAAGGAAAGCAGACAAAGCACTGAAATAAAAACATGGAATCATAGAATCATTAAGGTTGGAAAAGACCTCTAAGATCATCAAGTCCTATAATCACCCAGCACTACCATGACCCTTAAACCATGTCCCCACATGCACATCTACACAATTTTTGAACACCTCCAGGGATGGTGATTCTATCACCTCCCTGGGCAGACTGGTCCAATGGCTAAACACTCTGTCAGGAAAGAAATGCTTCCTAATGACAAATCAAAACCTCCCCTGGTGCAACTTGAGCCCACTTCCTCTTGTTCTTTCACCGATTACCTGGGAGAAGAGACCAACACCTACCTCACTCCAACCTCCTTTCAGGGAGTTATAGAGAGCAATAAGGTCTCCCCTCAGCCTCCTCTTCTCCAGACTATCATATATTTATATCTATGTCAAACCAGCTCCAACACTCTAAAAACCACTGAAGTTCCTCTCCAGCCTTCTGGCTTTTGTCTTCGTTGAGTGATAGGAGGCAGCCGGCCAGCATGAATCAAACATTCACCACTGCAAAATTCTCTCCCATCCGTTGTAAAACCAGTGCAAGCATGAACAACTGAGAGGTGAAACAGTTTTTCAACCTCCTCAGCAATCTCATAAATTATCTGCTGCTAAATAACCTAGAAAGCAGAGCAGAATCTCCCAGCCTTAGGTAACAATTACACTGTGTGAACTTTGAGAAACCTCTTGCTAGCACTCAAAATTAGGAGCTTAATACACAAATGAATAGTGAAGATGTGGTGACAGCAGTGTCTAGAAAATGCTTTTGCAGCCCACCCAGGTGTTGTGCCAATTCTTTTCTGAATGGGAAGTGGTGTAACTGGTTTCACTGGAGAAAAAGAAGTGTGGACTGCTTTGCTTGTCTCTGAGACACTGAACAGCATGCATCCATTTCCTTGCCCATGAAAGACAAGGGAATGCTGAGCTCACTTCTAGTGCTTCATTTAGACACCCGTGCTAGAGTACAGGTGTCTGACTTCTGAGCTCTTCTTGAAGTCAGAGTGAGATTTTAGCTCTTAGTGCCAATGAAAATATAGGAGTTGCTGCCATTATGTTTTCAAAAGTTCCCTCCCTCCCATTCAAAATGTGATTTTTTATTAGGCCAAGAACTTTTGATCTAATAACTCACTTATGCTCTTTAAGTTTCCTTTCATTTCCTAGCAAGCTGTTATTCCTCTGCTTCCTAAATATTATTTTCTTCTGATGACCCTCAAATATTATATATAGCTATTTTATTCATTTTTGCACCTAACTCAGCTGTTCATCACTACTTTGCACATATGTGCCTTCCATCAATACTTTTGGACAGCTTAGATACAGATCTCAATAAGATGGGAAGATAGAGCTCAGAGGAAGGAGATGCTGATGATTTCCTGAGAATCTCATAGCTCCATTGTAGAACAGGGCTGGGCTGAGCACCCTGTGACCCAGAGAGACTTTCAATAGCTCTTGTTTCATCAGCTTCTTCCTTGGGTGAAGAGTGTGTGAGTTGTCAGTCCTTGTGCTCAGGAATGGTCAGCTACCAGAGATGCAATGAAATCATACCTGAGCAACAGATTGGCCTCCATGGGTGCAGTTCACAGGTCCAGTTGATGTATTTAGTTCACATCTCCCAGGATGCTGTGGGAAGAAACTGTGACTAAGCGCATATTACATAGAAGAAAAATACAACAGAGAGAAGAACAAGAAGTTATCAGTCAGATTTTGAAATAGAATAACAACCTTTTTGTATAGACAGGGTGCCATGCTGCTGTTTCTTATTTTCTCTAGCGACTCATCTTCCTGTGAAGGCAGCTGAGGCAATGTGCAGCCCACGTGCACACAGTTGTAGACAACATTGATAAACCCAGGCAGCTCTGACTCCCCACAACCACCAAGAAAGAATTATATTCAAGAAAATCACACCTTTCTCTTTAAAAATGTCCCTGTCTTCTGTACTATTCCATAATTACATGACCTCCAAATAACTGGTTTTCCTCCAGTGCCTAATAATCCCTCATTTTTCTTGACATTTCCATTTTTTCTTCAAGGAGTGCAGGCCTCAAGCAGGTATCTCAGGTATGGTCCCGAGAGTACTTAATAGCAGCATAATAATCTGCTCTGGCTCTTTGATTTAATGCATCCCAAAATCACATTGGTCTATGTTACGTTTTTTCTGCTATAACACATGGTGGGCATGTAACAACTTTGCTTCTTACTCTCATCCCAAATTTCTTTAAGCATTGACTTTTTCCCAAGCCTCTGCATGCCAGCAAATAGCTCTATTCCTGATTATTACACCCAGGTGAAGCAAAGGGTAATTTGGCCCTTGTTTCTTAAAAATTAATCTCTTCTGGTAACCATAGCAAATTGTTTTGGATTTTTCTCTATGAATTATCCATGAGCTTCAATTTAGCATGATTATTAATTCTAACCTCTGCAGTGTATGAATAAGCAATCTCATTGCTTAATATTAGTGCCTGACCATTCTTCTCTACAACTAATGACCTGTCATAGATATCTGGGTCAAACAATCATCAGGAAGCTGGAAAGTACTTAATTACTATTAATTTAATAAAACAATGATTGAAGTAACAGTGAAAAGCTGTCAGTGCTTTGCTCCCAATTAATAGGAAAATGAATTAGTAACACATCTGGAGTGAAAAGTCAGCAATCAAAATAATTTTTGATACAAGGGCAATTTAGAGTCTGAATTTCCCTGTGCCTAAGTCTTGCACTGCCACACGTCAGCCTGGGAAAAAACACAACTCTGCCATTCCCAACTTTGTACAGTTTGCTGGCAGAATGGTCTTAAGCATTTCTTGTTACTTTTAGCTTTTCTATGTGGAATATCTGATAGAAAGGCAGCTTTTCCTATTGCCCAAATCTCAGTCTGAAGGACATCCATGTATTAAGAAACATCATTTTAGCCTTTTGGCACCCAACCACGTCCAGCAATTAATTTCTCCACTTCATCTGCTCTAACCTTTAAATAAGTTCAAGCTGATCTCTCAGTTTTATCAGGTGGATATTGTTAAGTTCACTGAGCAGTCTCACAAGCATCTGGATAAGAACAACCAAATGAGGGATTACAGTATGATGCAGGTGTGCATTGGGAGAACAGGAGATCCAACATCTGCCTTTGCTGCTGAAGCCAGCCTATTATCCAGACACTGCCTTTGGGGTCATTTTAACCTGCAAACCTTCCAACTCTTAGCACCCAAACCTTTCAAGGCTCAGTACCCCAAATTCAGTTGCAGGAAATGGCACAATTCAGTAATGAGACAATGCTGATAATCAGGGAACAATTTTACTGACAGTGACCTTAACCTAATTGCTGTTCAGGTTTTGGAAGTCTTCTTTTTGTTGTCATAAATTTATGCAACACTCATAAGTGTTCACAATTTTTCACAAGAAAGAAAAAAAAATGGAAGTCATTGATTTTCCAAGGGAAATCTTTTGATAGCAGTGATATTAACACTACATGAAGCCATCACCAATGCCAGGCTTTGTGGCTACAGATAAACAAAAATGCTAAAGTGATATGTTTACCCTGAAGAACTGGTGTGCTAAGAAAGTTTATTCTCTCAGTTACAAAGAAAGGAAGACTGGCAACCAACTGCCAAAGATCCCAGAACGCCTGGTTTCCCAACCCAACCCAATCCCAAACTTCTTGCCAATGTTTGAGTGACATTCAGACTGGATTTCCATGGCCTTCAGCAGCAGATTGCAAGGCTAAGAAATGACACATCACTATAAAAGAGCAGAAGAGTAGTAAGAGAAGGGACAAGTGAAAAAGATGAATTTTCTGCAACACAATGATATTCTGGTCCTAAAAAAGCTAAAATTACATGTATATGTGTGTAGATACACACACACCTTTCATGTAGCATAACACTGAATGCAGCTTAGTGTTTCATCATGTCCTGATGTCTTTTTCTGAGTTTTAACTACACAGCAATAAATTATACACCTTTGTGTATAACATAAACATATATGTGTATATAATATAAATTGCATAAATACATATGAACTGCTGCAGTTGTCACATCATCATTAGACAGTTTAGGCTTTGAACTAATTTTTCATTACTTGGTTACTGTGATTTTCTGACTTTGATTGCTATAATAACATCAAAACACAGTGCAGCTTTTAAATATATTTTCAGCCTTTGTTCTTAAAAGAGACCAGTTATTTATTTCTGTTTTCTGAAGAATCTCACAATCCAAGAGAGGAGTCAAGTGTTAAGAATGCTGTGAAGTGAATAAGGATTCATGAGCACTCAGATTTCTACATAATAAGCATGTGTGTAATTTTTTTAAAAAAATTATACTATTTTATAGATGTTTGTCTCTGTGTTGGAGAAAAACAAACATTAAGAAACTATATTTTTTCTGTGTATGTTTGCAATAAGTATATACAAAAAATATGGCTACTGAGTAAACACATAAAAATCTGAAAGTCTTGCCAGCATAAAAGAGATGTGAAAATACCAACTATTCTTTTATGATTTTATAGTAAATCTAGACATTTTTACTCATGTAAATGTTTGCATCGGGTGACATTTGCCCATTCAGTCATGAAAACTCTAGTAATGGGGGAATTTGAGATATTCATTTGGATCTAAATGGACTGTGTAGGGTTGAAACATCCAAATACCTCTTCTTTGTATTAACATAAAGCAATTTTGTTAAGCAGTATCCCAACTTTCTGATTATTATGATTCTCATAATATCTTGGGGGTTTATGTGTTTTATAAAGAAATGAGTTTTATGGGTTCACACTCTCCCTTCATCTGTCTATTCAGACAACTTCCCTGCTTGCATTCCTCTCTCTGCCCAACAGCTTGTGAATTCATCAGACAGTTTTGACCAAAATGGCAGAAACATAGCCATGAAAATGTGAGGTCACTAAAAACGTCACGAAGCTGGCCAACTAGTACACTTTCAGCTGGAACTGGAAAATACTATTTCATGTGCTACCTTACACCTAGTCCAGTAATCACCAGACAGAGGAGGGTGAGGAGGGTTTTGTGAGGAGAGAGCAGGAAGAGAATCTTCCTCTAAGGAGAACAGGATTTTTTGCAGTGTGTACATTTTTGCAGTTTACAATGTGCTGAGATATAGATTAAAAATATGTATAAATAGAGATTTTCTTGCTCCTGTGTTGGACTAGATGACCTTTCAAGGTCCCTACCAAATCAAAGCACTCTATGATTCTAATATTCTATGTCAATAGAGGAATGTGTTAGAGCTGTCTGTTGGAATTGTGCTGTTTTCTTGAAACCTGTTTCATTGAAAAATCTGTTTGCTTACATTGATGTGGATATAACCTGATAACACCTGAAGTCTCCAAACCTCCCCCAGCCTAGATGCAAAGCACCAAAACTATATCTATTTATATGAATTGAGGAGACATTAAAAATGTTTCTCCAGTGGCTCTGGTTCACAGTTCTGCACATCCTTAGGAGACCCACATGACAATAATGTCTCTTCTGTTTCACTGGCTGAAGTTTTCACCTTTTCTAAATTTCCTCAGTGAATGATTTCTCATTATACAAGGTCATAAAACCAGAGTAAGTTAATTTTAAGCCCTGTAGATTTATAATCAAAGAATCATAGATTCATTTTGATTGGAAAAGACCTTTAAGATCATTGAGTGCAAATAATAATGTAACTGGGATTGATATCCAGATGAGCAAGATGTTACAAGGGATGGAAAAAAAGTAGTCCCAGGAAAAAGTAGTCAAAATAGTATCTTTGGGCTAGTGAAAAATCCTTTGTTTTCACAATCCTATCTGCCAGAGGAGTCAAGAAAAATTATGGCAGATATAAAATAAATCACCAGATCTTCCATGATATAACTTGCAGTCTAAAGTGAGTGAAGATGTCACATTTAAAATCACCACAATCTGTCAGTATCATGCCTCACAGTGCAGTTTTGTACCCGGATCAGCAGAAGGTGTAGTTTTTCCTTAAACCTCATAGACAATTAACACTTTTTTCTTTTCAGTTGACACAGCAGCCATGTAACAGAGGCTAACGAAATCTCACAGCAACAAGAGAAAAATGATTTTGTGGCTAAAATACCTGCTTTTTACTCAAAATGTCAAAATAGCTTTAGACCACTATAATTGATTAAAAAAAATATATAAAAATGAAGAATTTTTCATTCTCTTGAAATAGTGAAACACTTAATGACATTAATAACAGGATTTCCTCTGCACAATCCACGTTTCTGTTTTTCCCCTGTTTAAGAAAGAAGATAATACTAATTTTCCCATAGAATTCTTCAAGGCAGAAATTAGAAAATATGCAGGAGATGCTCTTTTAATAGTGATCAGGATATAGAAACACAGAGAATGATTATTACATATCCAAGTAGCTTCCTTTCCTTGCTCCAGAGGCTTCAATGATTGTGCCAAACGGAAGTTTAACCTCAGGCTCCCAAATTTGTTAAAGGCAGATTTGAAATATGAAATCAGTTTAACAAATGTCACAATAACACATCTTAAATGGATGTAATTTATAATCATTTTAAAGGGCCTAATTTTGACATTTCAGCTGTGAGATTTTTTCCCTGGAATGTGGATACTTTTTTCATTATTATGCAAACATTAGAAATAGTTTTACTAATTATTTGACTAAGCATCCCAAGAAAGTACAAGGATGAAACTCATATTCCCAGGGATAATAATTGTGCTCATTTTGGGATCCAAGATGAATACTAATTTGACAACATTTTCTAAATTCCATCCTTGTCTATAACAACCACCTTAGCTTAGGTCAGTGGTCTTGAAGCAATATGCAGAAGCCCTAACTGATTTCAACATTTTTTATCTTCCTCAGAATTATGCATAAAATCTATCTCTCCTGTGAGACCTTCTCGAATAAATTGCATTAATTCTTGTATTTGCTGAAACTGTCCTTCTCTTGCTAAGCCACATGCATCCAATTATGAGAAATGGGAAATGCTTTAAAATATCACATTCTGGCATGAAGTGTTTGAAAATCTTTGGGGGATGTTAGTTTGTCTTTAATAACAAGTCCCAAATTGTGCCTAGTGGGCTTCTTCTCTGAAAACAAAGATTCCAAACTGCTAATAAAAAACAAATCCGAAATAAACCCCCAAATTATCTCATGGCTACTATCTGTCAAATGAAGAATAATACTGCAACTGGGAAGAAAAGATGAAGGGCAAAAGATATTTTTATTTATTTCAAGAAACAAAAGGGAAAAAGCTATTTTATTTTCAGACCCTCCTTTCCCCACCTTTACAATTAATAGTTTCTCAGTATTTGCCTTGGCATTTTTTTTTTCCCCTAGTAAATTAGAGCTATGATAATTTCCCAGAAAAAGAAAGAAAAGAAAAAAAGACTTTTAAGAATTTCTGCTAGGCATATAAAATGCTTCTTTGTTCTGCATTGTGCTACATTTTGCCTCTGTCAGACACAGCATGGAGAATGTCAGTGGGCATTGGTGGGTTGCTTGGTGAGCACTTTTTATTTTCAAAAATTATTTTCTTCCTGAAGAACCAAAGAGCACTTGAAGCATCTTGTTTTATTTTGTGTCAGACAGGCATTTGCTTCTGGGTGTATGAAAAGTGCAAATTAGCAACCAAACATCAGAAGAGAGAATGAGGGAGGTCCCCATTGGGTAGAGATGTTTTTTTTTCCTTCTTTTTTTTTTTTTCCTGGGATCTGAAAATGCAGACATATCCACTGGGGAAAGGGGAGAGGAAAAAATTATTGCAAAGAACATTCACACAATTGGTCCAATTCTGCTCCAAATGGAAATTACAATTGCATCCCTTCGAAAGCACAGAGGTGTTACCTTTCTATCCAAAGACAGATAGGTATGAACCTAAGAATGTTAGGCTGGGAGATGTATCAGGGTTTCCAAACTTCTTCCCTAGTTACTGTAGAAGCATGTCATGATCCTTATAATATATGTACCAAGTTCCTTCTGAAAAATAATATGGTTTTGGGGGTGTTTTTTCTGCTCCCAGTCCTTGTACTGTGGGGCTGTTCCAAACCATTCCTTCTCTGATGTTTTATTAGCCTTCCAATTTCCATGGTAAACATACTCATGGGCATTTTGCACCAAATTGTTCTTGGGCCAAAACTGCTCTTTGATGTGAATAGTCATTCTCTTTCTCTGGTGTACACATCCTATTGTACTTATAGACAAGTGGGAAGAGCACACAGATGAGCTCATGTAGGGCACAGTGGGACCTTAGACATATCTTCTAGCCACCCTTCTTGCTTTACCCAAAATCCAAAGTCAAACCCATGAGGGTTTTTGATTCAAGTGCAATTTATTGAGCTCATTGATCACTGGAGCCTCTGGACTTCATACATAACAACTGTGGACTTCATATATAGCACCTTTGCACGTCATATAAGCACCTCTAGACCAAAGTGTGAAGACAAATCTCCCCAGCTCAAAACAAATATGATGATGTTACCATAAGATCCTTCATATTTTGCTTGTTTTCAACATTTCAAAAGCTTAATATAAATGATATAGTTGGAGAAATAAATTAGTAGATCCATCTTGAACTTTAGGCCTCTGCAGTGTGGATGTCCTCCTTTGGACTAACTCAAAGCCACATCACAGCCACTGGAAAGGGACATGATTGCCTGACCTCTGTAAGATCCTTACTCTAGCATGAAATAAATCACAGCAGAGGAGTCCAACCATTAACCTAACACTACCAAGTTCACTGCTAAGCTACCTCCCTAAGCACCACACTTACACGACTTTTAAACATAGCCAAGGATCCATAACCAGTCCACCAGTTTGGTGTCTTTCCTCTATTGAAGTGTCCAAAATTGAACCCAGTATTCAAGGTGTGGCCTCACCAGTGCTGAGTACAGGGGGACAATCACGTCCCTAGTCCTGCTGGCTACACTGTTGCTGATACAACCCAGGATGCCATTTGCCTTCTTGGCCACCTGAGGACACTTCTGGCTCATAATTAGCAGGCTGTCAATCAGTACTCCCAAGTGTCTTTCTGATGGGCAGCTTTCCAGCCACTTGTTCCCATACTCATTTCTGTAGCATTGCAGGGGGTTGTTGTGACCTGAATGGGGGATCCAGCACCTGGCCTTGTTGAACTTCATACCTTTGGCCTCAGCCCATCGATCCAGCCTGTCCAGGTCCCTCTGCAGAACCTTTCTAACCTCAAGCAGATCAACATTTCCACCAAAATTGTTGTCATCTGCAGCTTACTGAGTGTGCACTCAATCCCCTCATTGAGATCACTGATAAAGATGTTAAGTAGGAGTGGTCCCAATACAGAGTCCTGGGGAATACCACTTGCGACTGGCCACCAACTGGATTTAACTCCTTTCACCATCACTCTTTTGCCCCTGCCATCTAGCCAGTGTTTTACCCAGCAGAGTATGCCCACCTAAACCATGACCAGACATGTTTTTTTCCAGGAGAATGTTGTGGAGAAGAGTGTTGAAGGCTTTAATAAAGTCCAGGTAGACCACATCCACAGCCATTCCCTCATCCACTATACGGGTCATCAGATGTAGGAATACACTACCAAGAGGTTATATGGACACAAATCTGGTTTTCTTCTGCCTAGAAGACAGCAGGTATTAGGCTGATAAGAAGAATGCTTGTGGGAGTTGCTAACAGAGGGAAAGGTTTTCATAACTGTACAGTGTGCAGAGAAAATGTTTGCAGAAGTAAATGGGAGAGTCTTTGGCTGGAGCATCATCTGAAACTCACTTAAGTTAACAAAAGTCTTTCCATCCTCTTATAACTTTTGGTTATGTCCCACGTGTTGGAGCTGAAATTTGATCAACTATATCACAGACTTACTAACTCATTGGTTTTATGACTTTAGCCTTGACGTTAACTAACTTCTCAGAGAGCTCAGTACTGACTCCTTTTTCTACTAACCTGAATCATTAAACAACTAAGAAACTAAATTAAAATAATTTGTTCCAATCTTCAAACTCAATGAATATCCAAAGTACTATTAAACACCTGGACAAACAAGCTAGGCTTGACTTTTTCTACACATGTCCCTCAGATCCTCAATTCAAAACAGGAACTGTTACAGTTTAAAGGGTATCTAAAGCACTTGACCTAGACATATGTTTTGAGGAAAACTTAAAAAAATCATGAAGTTCAAATTAGTGAAGGCAGACAGAGGATTAGTAAATGAATCTGTTAAAGGGGAAAATGCATTATTTGTCTCTGAAACTTAGGATCAGAGATAAAACAAAGAGATTGAATACTTACATAAGTAAATATTCCATGACAATAATAAAGAATGTGTTTATAATTATAACAGTAAAGAGTTACCTTAGAAATAAAAGGTAATACTCAGAGACAAGCAGATGAACACTTGGGTTCATTGGTTGCACCATTAAGGAAAACGCCAATGAGAGAAATGGTGCATTGTGTTGGTCACAGCTGGAATATGAGATGCACACCAATGATACTAGTGTCAAAAAACTTCTCATAAATGTCAAAGAGATCAGAAAAATAAAAAAAAAGAAGAAGGCATCTGCATAATTTCCAAACCTAATTCTCTTGAGAATGGGGAAGGAGTAGCTGTTAGCCCTTCCTACCTCCACACATGCTTCAGAGAAAAAAAGGGTGCTCTGATATGAAGCAGAACTGTTTCATCCTCTCCAACTGGAAGGCAGACATGAATGAACATTTCCCCCTGTTAAGTAGCATCAAAGCCTACAAGAAGAAGGTAGGGCTTTGAGGTTCTGCTCTTCCATAGAGTGACAGGAACTGCTAACCTCATTAAGCTCTGCTCTCGTAATCAAGGAACTTCTGAGAGGTTAAGGAGGCAGAGCAATAAGCACAGGTCACTGTAACAGGAGGAAAAGAAGTAGAAGCTGTATATTAGGCAGCAAAATCTTTTATAATGAGGGCATAGCTACAGCTTAACATCTGAAGGGAATATATCTCCATGGAGAACTCCTATTCTCTGCATTCCCTTTTTCATTATCATTTTATCCATTAGTGTAATTTCTCTGTTATAGAAAATGAATGTCAGAAACCAGAATGCTTTTCTTTATTTGTACCCATGCCAGTGCCAATCAATACCAGAAGTATTCCCAGTGCCCTGTCAATGCACTTCAACCCTTCCTTGTTGAGAGTCCTCTTTAATTGACTCCAGTGAAGCAAATCCTATTTCCACACTCTCAGTCCTTGTACACATATGCTAAGACAGCTAAATTTAAACTATTTCTACTCAGTTTTGTGGCGTCTACCTTGACACACACGACAGAATGAGATCACCTGAATTTGCTTTATATCTTATTTTTAAGACTATTTAATTGGAATGATTTCTGCCATTGTTTCTGGGTGATATTAAAGTGATATCCTAGAGGAAGAAAACAAATACATTATTCTACCCCATCATCGACTTTCTCTGAAACCACCTTCTTTGCTTTTACTGCCGGATCTGATTTATATCTGAGATATAAGTGTCAATAACTTGGTTTTGATGGGCAAAATACTGCCAGAAAAAATGGATATAGTTGAATATTAGGCTATAAAGTGGGGTATGAAGTATAATTCAGATGGGCTTCATGACACTTGTCCCTCTTATGACACACATTCTTTTCATTTCCAATTTCATTGGAACAAGGGGAAAAAACTGTTTCCAATCTGTCCCACCTCATAAAAATAGACCTGTGTTTAATTCTTCAGGACCTAAAATTATCCTTTAGATATTGTCAACCAATCATCCAAGGAAAACGTTCATGGACAAAGTAATAGAGAAATCTTCTAGCTACAGAGATGGCTAAAATATTGCAGTAGCTTCAGTTTTAATGACAGCACTTAAAGTATTAGGGGAAAGCTAAATGCACTGATAATAGTGGGATCATCTGGCATATGCTTTTATTTTTTTTAGTAAATGGTGTAGTTTTGCCCATATATTCCTGCAATTCATAAATATAAATTATTTCACAAAAAGAAACTGAAAATGGTATTCCTTCTTTATATGCAGTGGAGGAACTACGTGGTCTGAAAGAGAGCATTCAAGTAATACTTGGATACACAGGATTATAAAATTAAAAGAATAACCTTAGTTATGCATGGATGGCTTGGTTTCTTTTTGTGTTTGTCTAGTGAGCAACAGCAACAAAACCTTGAAGTACCCTGGCTTGAGTTTAATTGCTATTTCCACACCAGAGACACAAAATAAGGATGAAGACAGCAGCAGTCCAAGGGCCAGCTGTGGTTCAGGTGAGCTTTTAGATGAGTTCTGGGCATTTTCCTAGGTAGACTGTGAGTTATATCAAAACAGAGTTGATGATTTGAAGAAACAAATAAGTCTGGGGCCAAAGGCTGGTAGTCTTCACCTTGCTGGGGTGATTGCCCAGGGAGGTGGTTGAGGCCCCATCCCTGGGGGTCTTTAAGGCCAGGCTGGATGAGGCTCTGGGCAGCCTGAGCTAGTGAGAGGTGTCCCTGCTCATGGCAGAGGGGTTGGAACTGGGTGATCCTTGTGGTCCCTTCCAACCCTGACAGATTCTGATCTGTTTTAGCAGAGGACTTTAGAGCCCTAATGGCTCAATGGTTGGACTTTATGATCTTAAAGGTCTCTTCCAACCTAAAGGATTCTATGATTCTTGAGCAGAATCTCTAATGTTTCTTCTAAGTTTGATTTCTGAATATGAGTCATATGGTGATCAAGCAGATATAGAAACCATAGAGAAAGGTTGTCCTTCACAGATACTCAGGTACAACTCACAAAATTAATTGATTTAAAGAAAACTGCTTTGCAAGTAAGCACTTAAAATTGAGATTAAAAAAAACCAGCTCAAGTAGAAGCTTTTTCTGCATGCAGATGAAGTTGATGAAAGGATTGGTTTGACTGGGGCACACATCACTGACTCTCTTCTCAGGATTGAAATCCATTCTTTACAGTTACAATTTTGGCATTGCAGTTGTCTCAGATGCTTTAGTCCGGGTCCAGGTTCAATTACTTATGAAGTCATTGACTTTTGCAGGAGTTGAGCTAGATCACCTTGGCATGTTTCTCACAGTCTCACAAACTGCATCTGGTGCAACACAGGGTACGGTTGTACTCAGCAGTACCTCTTTCCAATGTCTACATCTGATACTAAGGAAGGACAATTGTTATTCATTTTGACAATCCAGACCTACTGCATAAGCTCTTTGAGGAAACCAGATCAATATACATTAGCAAACCACTTTATATCAGTTTTATAAAGGCAGATGACACAACTGCAGATGAAGAAATAAGGTTTTTTTTTCTGCAGTTTCTTCTCAAACACTACTATGTCATTTTCGGCACAAATAATGAGGATTCTCAGTCAATGCAGGTTCTACTTTTGTAGCAGACTGCATAATTCTTTCCTTGCCTCATCTGTTATGAAGTTAAATTTGTCATTGGTCCTTATTTCATCTATGAATTAGATGTTTAATAGGAGTAGAAACACCCAGCTATGGAAGATCTTAGAACAGTTCTGTTATTTTCTTAAAGTATTCTAGAAATACTCAGCAGCTCTACAGTGGCTAAAGAAAGTTGTGTAAATCTGTGTAGATTCACTAAAGACAGAGAAGTCATTCCATAGAAGCTGAGAATATGGTCCCTTGAGCCAACTGTATGCCTGATATAGCTCCACAGGAACGAATGGAGGCACACCAGAGATTAATTTAAACACATTTCCACAGCTAAATGAAAAAAACCTCCTATGTATTGCCTGTTATAGCTGAGCTGAAAGACACTATTCTTTCAAGTATCAGCTTGCAGGGTAAAGAAAAGGCAGCTGATTTGACCCTGAAGGATTTAGACCCAAGATTTTTTTTTCTGATTTACAAACCCTGCAGCATCACAGGATATAAATCAGCACAAGAAACTGTTTTTTTATCTTTTCCATTTTCAGAACCAAATTAAAATTGTAGGAGAAAATATAAAGAAGTCTAGGTATTTTTGAAAGATAAGTCATCCTACAGTTCTATGATTAAGCAAGATTATTTGTCCACTACAGATGCTTTTTTTATCTCCCCTTATGGACTGTCAAGGCAGTTCAGAAAATTGCCTTTGTGTAACTTCAGTGAAATAAAGATTCCAGGTCTTTATCAGCAGGAGATAAGGAAGTTGCACTGCTCATGGTTTCCTGAAGAGAGTGGTGTCCTAGAATCACATAATCATAGTATAGATTGAGTTGGAAAGGATGTTTAAAGGTCACATAGTCCAAGACCTCAGCAATGAGCAGAGACATCTTCAACTATAACAGGTTGCTTGGAACTCCTCCTGTCCAAACTGACCTGGTTCTAGGGATCTACTACCTCTCTGGGCAACCTTTGCCAGTGTCTTACCACGCTCACTGTAAAAAATTTCTTCATGTCCTCATCTTCTTTTAGTTTAAAACCATCACCCACTATTCTGTCACTATAGGCCCTACTAGAAAGTCTGTCCCCATCTTTCTTCTAGGCCCCTTTAAATACTGAAAGGTCACAATAAATTCTCCCTGAAACTTTCTCTTCTCCAGACTGAACAAGCCCCACTCTCTCAATCTGTCCTCACAGCAAAGGGGTTCCAGCACTCTGACCATTTTTGTGGCCCTCCTCTAGACCCACTCCAACAGGACCATGTCTTTCTTCTGCTGAGGACTCCAGAGCTGGACACAGGACTCCAGGTGAGGTTTCACCAGAGTGGAGAAGAGTGGTAGAAGCACCTCCTTTGACCTGCTGGCCACGTTGGTTTTGATGCAGCCCAGGATCTGACATTTTTTTTAAAATCTGAAACATTTCTCTTCTTTCACAACACAAGAAACATTTCTGTTATAAAGTTCTGTTGGACTTTTTACACTTGTACCTTACATTACGAAGTCTCTTGGACTTGAATGGTACTTTACCTCCGTAGGACTTCTGTCCATACACCGACTTTAGGCATCTTATCTTTATTCCACTTTTGTCATTAGACAGTGAGAAGAGGCAGGATCCTATTCTGGTGGGAGAAATCCTCTGGTAGGATCCAGAGCACAATTAAAACACCTAGTTAATATTTACTGGAATAATCCTTCAGAGTAATCAGGTTTTTTTTTCTATTAATCATACTGGTTAAATCTATACTGGTAAATCACTTCTCCCTGGATTGTGCTAAACCCTGTACTGTTCACCATGCCAGCAGACCCAAAACAAAATAATGTCAGAGATAACAATCATTACCTTGGTCATACCCTTGGCCCTCTTAATTTCCTAGTGTGGATGTATCTATAGTGACTACAGAGTAACAAATTCCTAATTTAGTCACTTAAATTAGCTGGTTAATGTGTGGTAGGGGGAATAGTTCCCTAAAAAAGCTTGTCTTGTTTGGAATGAAAGTAATGCAGGGGTGATCTCTGTCCGCAAACATGCCAGGGAGGAAAAAAATAGTTAAGCTAATGGACACTGTTTATTGTGATAACTATAAACTAATCATAGATTGGGAAATTAAAAAAAAACCTATCAAATGACCAGAGCAGGAATAATTAGCAGTAGAGAATTCTCATTTAACCCAATATTCAGACACTGAATTTTATTTTTTAAAATGTAGTTTTCTTCAAACGTTTCAGATTCCAATGGTACCTTCCTCCCCCAACTCATCTCCAGTGCATCAGGTCTCAGTTTTAATTCAAGCTGTCTGCTCAGCTGGCTCGTTGCCTTGTAATTTTAATCCTTTGGAAAAAGTGAAGCACATCACTCCCAGAAGTTATTTGAGGAAAACCAAGCAGGGTTGTTTTTTGTGGTTTTGTTTGTTTGTTTGTTTGATTGATTGTTTGTTTGTTTGTTTTGTTTTGTTTATTTGTTTGTTCAGTTTTTCTTTTTATCCAGGGCTAAAACATGCTTCTTGACTGCAGGGGCCACTGGGCTAAGCTTGCTCCCATTTCTCTGGAAGCTCTGAGCATGGTCTCCTGCAAAACACATGCCTCATCAGTTATACCAGGTGATATCATAAGGAATCCTTTGTATCTTCCTTGCAAATTAGAACATCACAAATATTTTATTTCCATCTTCTTTCTATTGCCAAGCTCTTATAGCTCAGAGGCAAATCTTTTATACCCTTTTCAGTATACAGTCCTCAAAACCCTTTGCTTAAAGATACCTTTTCCTGTCCTATCCTTCAAAAGGCTGCATAGAGTAAGTCTTAAAAAAATTGTGCATTTGATTCCCATTCAAAACACTCTACACTGCGGCCTTTTAAGCAGTCTTCCTTAGTATGGGCTGAATCTGGCTTCTTTTTTATCATGTCTTCTTGTTGCTTTATTTAGCATTTACAAAAACAGAATAGAGAAATTCTGGAATTATTTTATTGACTGTAGCATTTTGGGCTGTTCACATTGCAGAAACATCTGGATCACACAAACAATATCATTATTTCCTATGTAGCCAGAAATACTTAGAGAACCTTCTGAGAATTATTTTCCAAGAGCCACCCACAAAAGGAAAGGTTAGAAGGAAAAGGGTGACTGGTATGTGTGCTTTCAGCTGGGCTGTATTGATTATTTTTTATGTGTTAATGTGGAAGCATACATGAATGAATAATTCCTTTAAGCATACTTCTTAAGAGAGTGTATACAGAGTAGTTCCAAAACAACAGGATTAATTTCAGATTAGATAGTGTAAATATTGTAAGCTGAAAGAAATAGGAATGTAATCAAATGCATCATGTGTCATATTAATAATTATATATATATATGTATATATGAAAATAGTTTTCTGTTCAAAATCCATATGGCATCTTGCCTGAGATGGTCATGGAATATAAAGATCATTGATCTTACTGTTTTTAGGAAATGAATAAAAAATAGAAATTGTTATTATGAAGACAATATTATTCATATTTATGCAAGTCAGATGTTACACTAAATGGCTCTAATCATGCAGATGTCAGGCTGAAATTTTTAATTGAATTTTAAAGCAATTTTTCACAGTGACTTGGGGAAAAGAACCATGATTAGTCATTACATCTATTATTACAAAAATTCCATCTCCCACTGTTTCTGTCAGAGTCTCAAAAATATCAGAGAGAACTGGAGTCTGACCTGCACACTGTGAGTGGCAGATAGAAAAAATGATAATTACATACAGCACAGTAACAGTTCCATGAGAGACATATGGCCCTGGTATTACTTTCTGTTAGCTGGGAGCAGCAGCACTTTATGGTTCAGCGATCTGTTGGATAATCACAAAATAAAATAAAAGATATCATTTGTTACAGAGAATAAGCCTCAATAATTCTGTTGAACCACAGAATGACTCCTCTGTAATCACTAGTTGTAACAAGATGTGAATGATCCCCATGCCATACATGACATCATTTACACTACTAAATGAATAAGCATTTGCTTTCATATGAAGACACGTTACTTGTGTCTCAGAGATAGCACTGTCACAAATTTCCCTTGTTATTTTATTAATATTTTTAGTTTTCCCCTTAGGAAAGGAAGTTATCCAGTAGAAAGCCTCATGATTCCAGCAAAAAAAAAAAAAAAAAAGAACATTGCCAATGGCTCACTATGATCTTCAATGCAAATTAAATTAACAATGGTCAGAGTCTGGCCTGTGCAGAAACTTAATCTAAGATGTTTCAGTGGCATCACTGTAGCTGGGAATTGACATGGTCCTAAACATCTCCTTAAATGTGCTGAACTGCCTTTGCTTTCACTAAAATTAGGTATTTCTTTGAACAAAAAAAACCCGTGGAGTTCATCTTAGAAACCTATGCTATAGTCTGCATCTTCTCATCTAAATTTGGCCATTGGAAAAATATGTCCCAATCATATGGAAAACAACTTTTCCTTTACACTTTTAAAGTAGCACCCAGATAAATTGTTCCAATAGCAAACTTGCTATCCAGCTTATGAAAGAAATACCTGCCACCAATCCATACCTTTAGGAAAGGAATTTAAAGCCCTTTGCATTCATTCAGGATGAAATTCCCAACGTGAAAACAACCCAAGACTCTGGCCAAGGAATGCAAATCCGTGCTCTGGCCCTGAGATGAGCAGTTATCACCTACCCATATTCACACTCTTAACGGATTTTGAATCCCAAAGGAATGTCACAAGATCCAAGCCAGGACTGATGCCTGGACCACATTTACTCCTAAACTCTTTGAGGAACTGGAGAGTGCTTGCCAAGTGTGCCATGGACCACCTTGGCATCTGAGGCACTGGTTTCCAGAACCTCTGCCAGTGGCCCTGGGATTATTTAATATACTGGGACAGATGCAGGATGTATGTCCTGATTATACTGAACTCTGCTTTGCTGTTTTAGACCTGTGAATGAATTTTGCCACTAATAATTAAAAGAAACTGGACAGGATTCTCAAACCTTGGTTTCATTATTGTGCATTGAAAAAAAACCATGCTGATTTTCAAAAGCAGAATTTTCCTAAGGATCAAGAGGACATTTTCTCAGATATTACAGATCTTGAGTTTGGAATCTTTGACTCTGAAGATAAAAGATCTAACAGCTGTGTAAACTAAAGGTGACAGATTTTTTTTTTTTAAGATAAAATGGTATCAAATACTTCAAGAAGTTTATTAGCCAGTTTCTGCTGAAAATTTACAACATGGGCTTAACTGAGTTTTTTGTTCTGCAAGGTTAATTTACACATTTATCACAAGTTATATCAATTACCCTAGGGTGGAGGGGAGATTTGGGGTTATTTTTTACTGCCTTTTCAAAGTATTTGCACCAGAAACTGCTGAATTTTGAGTCAAGAACCCTCCAGATTTTTCGGTAGATTTGTTTTGCAATAAATGGTTACTAAATATATTATTTTTCAAATAATGCTTGAGACTGTAAGAATTACAGAAGAAATAGTGATGGATTTTGTTTGCTTTTGTTTTGTAACTATTTATTTATATGAAATAACATGATCTGATTTCATAATTGTATTTCAAAATAATGGTGTTAATTAAATAGAATTTAGTTGAACTTGCATACTTGTTAATATTTGTGAATATGAAGCATTTGTTACCATCATTATTCTTTTCTGAGGTTTTCTTCTTTGAATGTTCATCTGAATTTTTATGAAATGCTGTTTTATACATTTTGGTTTGTTAAACACAAACACACGTGTACTCCTATCCTATCATGGATGTATGAGTAGATGCTCAACTGCAACAAAACTTCTGATTATTGGAAGTAATAACTCTGCAGGCAAAGAAAAATAAAAAAGAGAAGATAAAAAGGGAAGATATGAAATGTTAGTAAGGACATAAGAACACAAAATTACCAGAGGGTTTGAAGATATATTGGGAAAACTACTGTTCATTCATTAGTCACCTTAAAATTATTCCATGCAATAGATATTCCTGAGCTCCATCCAAATGGAGCTGCCAATTATTACCCAGTAGGGGTTTCATAGGTATGTCTTTTTCTACATTTCTTAGGTTCATTAATAAGCAAAAAAATTATGAACCTGACTTTTTTTTACTTTCTTGACCAGTCATTCACACTGTTTCTTATCTTTTCTGTAACCTTTTGTATGAAAAACCTGGATAAGAAACAGCAGAAAGACTTGATCTTCAACATGGTGTTTGGATCCTTTATGACCACCTGCAGCTCACTTGATCTTCCCTCTATAACCCATTTAATCTCTTGTGCTCATGATGTGTAATCAAGGTTTCAATGGCAACAATTTAGACTTACCAGGTTACATTTCAGACCTTTAGCAGACATTTCTACAAAGCTGTGGTGATACTTTTATGTCTGGGGTGCCCCAACCTCAACGCTAAGTTCCCTAAATTCTCTCATGTTTACTTATATTTATCAACTTTTTGGTAGCAACAATGGTGGGTATTCTATAACCCTGATTACTACTGGGTATGATGGGAAAATCTCCTTACCAGCATCTATTTCAAATGCAGACTAAATATTGAGAACTTTCATGTACATCTGAATATTTAGATATACATGTATAATTTTTTCACACTTGTTTTTCACACATATATAGACAGATGATAGGTTTGGTTGTGTACAAACATTTGCACATGAACATGCACATCTCCACATCATCTAAAATAACAACTACGTCTGTCAGTTCAGCACTCCAAAGTTTTCATAAAATGGATCCTAAGTCTACAGAAGCCCTGCCATGTTCTTAAGTTGTTTAGAATTTCTTTCTTGCTTCTAAATTTAAAACTAGGCTTTTGGGGCACAGGCTGTACTTTCTCTGGGGGTGTAATTGTCATGTACATATTAATATATGCAAATAAAATTGGAGTTTCAACAGCCACTATTCCTCCAAAGGTTACATTCTCTAATTAGAGCCAAGCAATTAGTTCTAAAAAGTTTCCTTTTTTTTTTTTTTTGCATTTCCTTAACAGTGAGATTATATCCCAGCCATTCTTTTTTTGTTTCAAGATATGAAATAATTACAACTGTACCTTCATTTCATCTTGGCCACTAATTGCTCCCTTTTAACACAGATCATTTCAAATGGTGCTTCTTTGAGATTTTATAGCCGTCTAATATGTACATGAGTATAGGTGCAAAGTTAGAACAAATTGAACTGTTCTTCGTCATTCTGACACCTCAAATCCCATGCTGCTGACTGATGTGACTAGGGAACCAGCAATAACTAAGTCTCCAGGCTTAATCTTTTCTTTTTTTCCCCTTTAAAAAAAATAAAATAAATAAAATAAAATTCTCAGTTTGATGTAGAAATAGTGTGACCCACTGAGTGCACTCATAGAGGGATGAAGAGTTGAACTTTTTCCTTTCTTTAGTACAGGATCTTAAATTTTAAAATAAACTGTGTTTGACCTTAGCATGACTTTTTGATTCCTCCTTGTAAATGGAAGAATCAACAATGATCAAATGAAAAAAGGTCAGATAGTGAGAACAGCAAAGCGATTCATGTAACTTTGAATGATTCATGGTACATGATCATTTTTATAACAAAAAAGAGTAAACAAATCAATGTAACATGCCTGTCAGTTTGTTGCCTGAACCAAGTACCCACATCCAAAACATGTAACTGGAGGCAAAAAGAGGCTATTCTCCCAACATCTCCCTACAGGGAGATACAGGCAGCTCCAGAGGGTAAGTCATCACCCCTAAGATGAACAATTCTCTCCAGTGTGCTTATGTCTCCTTCTCCACTGATTATTTAGGGAGCTCAGAGTCAGCAGGCTTGTGACTTAGATCCCTCAGCCAAGTGCTCTAAAAATATCCAAATAGCCCAGCAAAGGGATAGAAGTGAAGTGAATTCCTTTCGTGGCACTTGGGCAGTCAAAAATAATTGTCAGCTCTTCATTTTTAGGAAATGGTGGGCAAGAGATGGGGGCTTTGATCCACTTCCTTAGCTCATCTCTGTCCCAGGCACAAACTGTCTGAGCCAGCAAAGTTCACTCTCCACCCTGTCCTTGATTTCATAGTAAGGAGAGGTGTAAATATGTATCCAAACAAGGAGGTGGAGAGGCCCAAAGAGAGCTGTAATAGGGTTGAGGTAATGAAGATGTGACACAGGTAGGCAAATATGCCAAGGACTTATCAGGTGGCACTTGGCCAGAAAGAGAACCCAGATGTCTACAGGAGTCTGAAGCAGCAGCAGAAGGAAGCGACTTGAGGGATCCAGAAAGAGCTGAGGAACCTGGGAGCCCTTGGGGACTAGGAAAGATGAGTGCCTAGGGAGAAAGAGAGTCCAGTGTTGCCAAAATGTCTCATTACTCCTGTTCAGAGACATGATGACACTCAGAAAGGGCTGGAGGACAATTTTGCAGTTAGATTTTTTTTTTTTTACCTCACTGTTTTTCCTTAGGGGGAGGAGGAGAAAAAGAGGAGGAAATGAAGGGAAGGAACTAAAATCCAACCTGTTCTTTTTAGTTTATGCACCAGCTCTTGCTTATGGCTGTGCCTTTAAGGCAAAATATAACCCATACTGATTATTGTAACAATTTTAAGCTTATTCCCTCTTCCAGTAAATTAGTACACTTACACACGTGCGTGCATATTAGATGTGATAGTGACTATTTTTTTTCAAGAAATGCAGAGAAGTAAATACTGCAAGCACCATCAGGTGTCCATCACCTCACAGGCCAGTGAAGATGGTGGTGCCAACCTCATCCAGGACCGTGGATACACTTGTCTTCCTGTCTGTGTAAGGACATAGGCTCTGCCTTAAGTGGTGGCTAACGTTCACAATTTAAAGTCTCACCTTCCTGAAAACTTAATTGGTCATTCATTAGATAGGCAGAGAAAAGAAAAAGATAAAGATATCTTGGAAGGATCCTGGAATATTGCATGCACAACTTCTGTTTTTTAAACTGAGAGAAAATAATTAACAGATTTACTGTGTTGATTGCTTTTTTTTTTTTTTTTTCGTTTTTTTTTTTGTTTTTTTTTTTTTTTTTTTGTGGATTATCATTTTCTCATACATAGGATCATAGAATGTCTGGGCTGGAAGGGACCTCCAAAGGTCATCCAGTCCAACCAGATCAATCTACTCAGAGCCTCATCCAGCCTGATCTTGAATGTCCCCAGGGATGGGGCCTCCACCACCTGTCTGGGCAACCTATTCTAGTGGTCTATCATCCAGTTGTTCAGTACTGTGGAGAAAGTACCACGAAAACAATCCTTCAACACATTTTTTTCCTGATAATTCCAGGAAAAAAAAATAAATTAAAAAATCAAGTTTTAAGCACTGCATCATTTCTTGCCAACACTTTGGACACTGAACAGTAAAAGAAGGATCTCATTGCAGTGGGCTGATTTAATCTTAACTTTGCACTGTCATTTGTTTGGCATAAACAAAGTTCCAGGATACAAATAAGAGAACAACTCTCTCTCTCTGTCAAGATACCTCTTCAGCAAGGCTTCAAATTGTTTCCCCCAAGTGGGTGACTTCATGAGAGGCTATTGCCTGCAGTCATTGCTCTCTAGAAGACATCCATGTATTTGGAAGGTTGTCAGTAGCTGGCAAAGCATAAAGAAGCAGCCTTAGCTGCAGCTATAGTATTGATTTGGGGGCTACGGTTAATTTGGCACCTTCCTGTGTTGCGAGAATTAATGCTTTCCAGCATGCCAAAGATCAAGTAACAGCTCTTTGAAAGTCATGCATTCAAATACATTTCTGAGTCAGGAGCTGAAGCATCTTCATGAAGCAATAGCTCCTATCTGTCCCTAGATCAACAGCCATCAGGAGCTCCTCTTCTACAGTCATGGTACTACCTCTTGGTTGCTCGGCAAAGTTCAGCAGCTCCCAAACTCTAATATTGTCTACCAGAATGCTTAGTCTCTAATTTAGGAAAGAAAGCTATAAACATCCAACCTTCTTACAAAGATTCTCAGTCCTGAATCCCCAGCTCAGCGCACATGAAACCAGACTGTGCTGACATAGCCCCCAAAACTGTGTTGCGTCAACCATGAACCTGCTGACGCTGGCTGTGGGTAGGGAATGGATTACGTGGCCTCCTGAGAGCTCTCCCAGACTTGTTTTCTACACCTTTATAAAAGGAGCAGCAGGAGATGGGTTCATTTAGCTCAACCACATGGGATCTTCCCTCATCAGGTTTCTGTGGAGCCAAGGTGCAGTGTAAAGCTGTCATCCCTTTGGGTAATACACAGGGGGCAGGGACAAGGCAAACACCATCTGCTCTTCCTCCTTGGCACTACATTTTCACAGGCTCTGGGAGGTGCATTTATACCTCCATGTGGAGTTAAATCAAGATCTTGCTCATCAAAGATATTGTAATAGTCGGCCAGAAATCTAATATAAATGTCAAGCAGTTGTTCTCTGAAATATCATAGGCGTTGTTTGCCATATTGCTGCCTTTACCTTTCTCATGTGAATTTAGTTAGAACTGGTAAAAATGTGTTCCAAAAGAAAATGGGAGAATGCTGAGTGGACAAAATGAAACTTTCTTCAAGAAATGACAATTTTGTCAAAATTTTCAGGGCAAACTATTTTAATGTTTGGTTTTACGAAAACAAAAAAAAAACAAAAACCAAACAGACAATGAACAAAGGTCAGGGTCCTTCACTTCCATGAATTTGTAATGTATTACAGATGATAACATGCAAGAATACATAGAAAAAGTGGAATATAAATGCCAAAACAACAGGATCTGCATGAAAAGCTCAGAAGTTCTCTAAAGGCAATATTTTAAATTGTGTTTTGTTTTAAAAAGCAGCATATTTCAGAATCTCATCATTTCTTACACAATAAAAAAAAATAAAATCAAATTTTGGCCAAAAAACTATGAAATTCTGTATATCAGACTGAAATTCTGCAGAGGTAAAGCACGGCTGTAAAGATCATCTGCATTTTTCTCAGTGTTAAGCTGGAGAGGTCCTTCTAAATCTCACTAAAGTTCTTCATATCTAAACCCTGGATGCCTAAAAAGACTTCAGACCCAAACCCCCTGTTTCTCTATTTATGTGAATAGCTGAAGTCTTGGAAGAGGCTCCAATATTATATTTCACAGATGATTTAAACATTTCTGAATCTCCTTGAATTCCACTTTTGTGCATGCTCAGAGATGTTCCTGTCTGATTGCTTTGATATCAACCTCAGAGCAACATCCCCTGAGGTGGCTGAACTGGCAGATGTTTGCAGATTACCAGTTTACCAGTTGAGACACACACTTCATTAAATACACATATAGACTCTTCTCAACAGAGGGACAATGTCTATCTTTCATATTATAATCTAATGGTTAGAGCACAGACACACGTGGGAAAGAGGGACAATTTCCTTCTCATGGACAAACATTCATTTGCTCTTCAGTTAGAAGAAAAGCCATAGCATCTGGTGGGTTCAAGCTGCTGCTGTCTGAGCTCTTTTTTTACCTCAGATGGTGACTTTTGCAATGGTGTTTGGTGTAGCAACAAAACCCATCAAGATCTTTTAGTGAGTCTCATCAGACTAGTAACCAGGATGATTGACCTCAAGTCAAGAAGGGAATAAACTCCAAGTTTCCTGCTTTGAAAGAAGATTACATCCAGCAGGTTAGGATGTAAAAGGTGGGTGGAAGCATCTCTACACGTTAAAAGCAAAAAGATCACTACCTTTCCAAAGACTGAAAAAAGAAGACTCTCTGGAGAGAAGTCTATGGACTGTTAAAGAACATGCTCAACTCCAGGTCTGTCCAGTTGCCAAGCTCTGGAGACCAACATCTTAGGATCTCAGAGATACTTCTGCACACCCAGACACTTCCTCACTGAGAGGTAATCCTTGTATTTAGCTTTTCAAGCCTAAGATGCATGACTTTCTCTAGTCAATATCTTGGAAACTGCAGCTTATGAAACACAGTTATGGAGTGTGTTCCACATTCTGTAGCAACAAGGCAGGTGTGTCCATGCTAGACTGGACGTAGTCATTCTCCAGGTGCCTTCAGCTCACACTACCTGTAGTGATACAGGAAATCCAGCAGACTGATTGCATGATTCAAATGAGACTTAACCTCAATGCTAGTTCAGGGTGCATTGCTTTTTGGGGTGGGTACCTTCAGAGCACTGGGGCTGTTTCTCTAGTTGTGCTGCTCATATTCCATGGTACTGGAAACTTCAGTAGAGTTCCTCTCCTCATTTACATTGTACTGTAGGAGTTTAAAGCCTCTTTGAAGAAGTGAGGCTAGAGAAAGGATTTGGAAGATGAGAGAATGGACAAGAGAGTGTATCAGCCCTTTCATTCTTTAGATTTGAAGGGCATGTGAGATCAGTATTCAGTAGAGTCAAAATACAGTCACAGATTTTGGATACACTTATGAATTACGAATCATGCAGAGAGTTTTCCCAGCCCCAGTGACTAAGAGACAAACTTCAGGGATCTGATATTAAACTGGGGTAAATTATCTTAGTTTCTCTGACGCCAATGAAGCCTTAACAGTTTACACAAGCTGCTCACAGATGTCTGTCGCTTGCAAACACTCCCATTGTAAGCCAAATTTTAACGGGTGACCTATTGATTAAAGGCTTATGTGTTTCTACTGTCCTGTTCCTAATCCCTCTACCAAAACTGTTTTGAAGAGAGTACTTTCTGCAGCATGCAATGTTAGTTCTCTGTAAAAAGAAGGCTAGTCTTTAAAAAGGAGCCCTTAGTGATCCAGGAAAGATTTCTACTTCAGTAATTTTGCTTGATTAAACTTCTTTGGGTCTTACCAAAACATAAGTTACAGTAGATCATGACAGCAATGCTGAGGACTAGCTTGGAAATTGTGTCAGATCTTTGACCAGAAAGCTCCTGAATTGGTTTCACTCCTATTAAACTAACGGATATGGCTTTGTGTCTGCAGGAGACGTTTTGTTCCTCTCCACGTTGCATGTTGCAGAACCCCTGCTGGGGCATTCTGTCCCACTTCATTGTTGACAGTTTACGTGTTGCTACTGGGCTGTCAGTTGGAAGCATGAGGTGGGCTAGACTGCATTGTCATGCAAATGACATCCAGATTTACATATTACCCCAGACTAATATTCATTGTGATGTCTCAATAAGGTTGTCTTTGATGGATAATAATTTTTCCAAGACTACAGTCTTCTTTGAAAGTGCAAATTAAACAGAAGCCCCATTAATAGGATTTCAATAGTCTTTAAATGCTGTCAACTGTTCAAGTGCATTGTGGTGTTTCAGGGTCAGATTCTGCCATCCAGACTTATGTTGGTGATTAGTGACTGCTCTGCAAATAACCTACTTACAGATAAAAAAAAACTATTACTCAGAGCGAGTCCAAGTGCTAGAACCTGATCTTCTACAAACAAACACTGGAGAAGTACAGACTATGTTTGTGATTTTTTCAGTTCATACAAGTATGTCATTCAAGAAACAACAACCAAGACCTGTAGTAACTCACAAAAAGTTCCATCAATACGTTGTCTTCAGTGCAATATATTGATACATTATCTTCAGTGCAATATATTGTCAAGGACAGGATATTTAAACTTTCTAAAAGGAAGACTGCTGAAGACATGATATTCAGTGGTCTCCACACCAATGAAATGCTAATATCCATCCTTTCAGTGAGCTTTGGAGATGTAGACGTATCCTATCTTAATTGTCCCTTTGTGAATATAAGACAGATTCTTACATATCAGCCCTTTTCAGGAACTTCATTTAGTAGCAGGAAGCACAAGGACAGCTTTAAGAGGAATGCAGCCACTAACATCTCCTGTTTCATCATGGTCTCTGCCCTTCACCCAGACTGCTTACCTGAAGGCTTTCATATCAAAATCTCATCTATCATATGAAGATCTCAGTTTCAGATCCTTCTTTTATCCAGGTTCTACAGCAACTATGCAGTTTCTGACACCTGGGCTCCATACCTACTTAAGAGAGCTAGCTAAGCTTCAAGGAGGGAGTTATTTTACTTTTGCTTCTGCTGCTAGGAAAAGTGTGTTCCTGGCCACTGCATCTCAAATAAGACTGTCATCATTTTCTTCAGGGTTTCCAGAAAAATCACTGTTTTTACTGTACTGTACTGAGTCAGTCTAGTACATACAAAAGGAAAGAAAACACGCTGAACGGACTTCTGTGGAGTATATGGAGAGAAAACCCAGTGCATTGAGAGACCCATTTCACCTGGACTCAATACAAAAGAGATGGATGGAATCCTCTAATAAATGTTCTTGGTCCTGATATTCCATCTAAAGAAAATTATCATGTATGAAGAGAAGACATCTCTAAGGATATGCTCTTACCAGGCACATAGTAACATTTGTCTGAGCCAATTAAATGTCTACAACTTAGACATTCCTATTTGATCTAATGAATCTAAATTCTGATTATAAGCAGGAAAAAAAAAAAAAATTCCTTAAAAGATTCCTCTTATTTTATCCTGCTTTCTAATTTTCTGTCTATCTATCAAGGGATCCTAAGGTAATGTTCTTAGGTGTAGTTGTCTACACTGTAGATGTACCTCCCCTCAACATGGCACCATTCTTTCTACTTATAACAGTGAATTCCAAACTTCTTCCTTGGAACCAAAGCCTTTGCAGGACTTTTATACAAATATAAATCTTTCACCAGATATCATCTAAGAGTTTGCAACCTGAGTCTCTCAGCCATCCAGGATCTTCATCAGTTTGTTGGACTCTTAAATGAGTCCTACGTAGAGATGACCCTGTTCAGCTGAATTACTAGCTATTTATGAAGATCCAATGACTATTAATTTTCTAATGCTTAAGTCCTAATTTATGTGTATGTGGGATAGTGTTTATTCTTTCCTATTTAAACTTTAAACATCTGACCTAGCACCCAGCCTAAATATTATCACTCCTAGGCCAATCAAAGGCATGAGAGAGGCAGTTCATTTTACCTAAATCATAATGAGAACTATTCCTTTGATAATGCTCATCCCTCTTCCCTGATAAGAAAATTAACTTTTGGATAGCAAATGTCTGTGACTAACTAGTGTATACCAATGCATGCTATAATATCAATAGGTAGATTTATTCTCCCACTTAATTACTTATCCTGGGCAAAAGGTAATCCCTATTTCTTTGCCTTTTCCTCCCGAGGAACCCTAGAAATTAGCTGTTATCTGAGAGAATTATATTATAGTTTCTGAGAGCTGAATGAGACGCATTGCACAGCTTTTAGACTAGCAGAGAAATACAGATTTCTCTGAGAGGATTAGGATGTGTTACCTGCTCTTTCTCCCTGTGCAGCAGCAGTGGCTGCCTGCATGATGAAATTCTGCCCTTGTGGAAGGGAGAAATGAAGTTAGTCTGGATTTGCAGAGGATGAGGATTTCAGCTCTTAATTGGTAGGTAGTGAACTAAGAAAGCAGGAACAGACAATTCTAGATAAACAACTGGTAAAAAAGCCAAGCAAAATATACAGCCTTTGACAAAGCTTTATCAGTTACAATGCTAACTTATTATTTTCCATGACTTCATTAATCTATAACTAATTTGAGTGGGTTCCAAGCTCGCTCTCTCTCATTCCCAATTAACCCAGTGGCAATTATCACTGGCTTTAGTCTTTAATATCTAAGAACTCTCTTTTACCTCTTGAAAGAAGCTTTTGAAATCCGAAAATGCCAAACCAGCTAATGTTTTATTAAAGCATAGAAAATGAACTTTGGGTTATTCCCCTTGCCATAGGTTAACTAATTATTTATGAAAAAGAGAATGAGAGAAAGGAGAGGAAAAGAAGAAAAGGAAGATTAACATCCAAAATCATCTCAGTTGTGCACTTTAACTTGTATGTTAAAAAGTTTGTTTCCATTGTCTGTGCATTCAATGTACTCTCAATAATTGTCACTGTTAATTTTGGTCAATATAGCTACGACTATATTATTAAATTTGCATCTATTCTAATGAAATTAATGCTATCTGGCCATAAGAGTGTCTGATATAGTCTGGCCATGTCCCTGCTACTGAAATAAAACAGAGTGGATGGTTCTAAACTGTTTACTGGGAACAGTTATTTATCCATTATAACCCTCAGCAGTCTTGAGAATTTTCAGGTCAATGACACTTGGTCCAGGCCAAAAGAGTGCCAGGGTCTGCCTGAACACATCATCTACCAACAATCAAGTTCCACTGCTTGTTCCCAAGTGCTAACAGTGTTTAGTTGCTTACAAAGTCATAACTGATGCATCTGATGTTGTCATAGCAGTAAATTTAGAATTTGTCCTGATGTCTCTTAGGATATCATTAAAATTCCCATTGCCTTGATAAGTTGAGGTCAGCCCTTAAATTTCTTACTGAGACATAATACAGTTTTGCTTCATAAACAATTTGAAATGAATGGTGTATTTGTGGTCTGAATCTGCACTCAAACAGGCCCAGGGTGTCCAGGTGGGAGTGGTGAGGGGTGGGGAGGCAGAAGATCAGTGTTTTATATGCACTACAGCCAAAATGTCACTTACATGCCAAGGGCATGGTCAGATGGAATTTTCTGAAATTCTCACAAGGGAACACGTTTAATTGGGCTTGTATAGAGATAGAAAATCTCAATTTCATATAAATTTAGATCTAACTTGACTTAAACATGTAACTGTCCTCACTTTCCATCTTTTTTTTTTTTTTTTTTTTCCCATTACCACATCAGTGCAATGGTGTAAAGGCAATTAGAGTGTTGATTACTAGTTTGGGGATACTGTGAGGAAAGAGTCATGAAAAAAAGGAAAAATAAAGGAAAGAGCATTATTGTGACAAAGGAGAGACAAGGGATCACGGACAAACAATAGTTGGAAACCGATTTAATTTGTATTTTCCATGACAAGGAATATTAAAAGTCATGAATTTGGTGTAACGATATTGTAATATAGAAGCAAAAATTATGTAAAAAGAAAGGATAAGCTCAGCAAAAAAAGATGAAAAATAAAGAATGAAGAACCGTTGAGGAAGACAGAGGAATCTCTTTGGTCTTCTAGCTCACACCTTGGTCAGAAAAATTGAGATCAAAAATCTATTCAACTCATTGAAACTGAGTGTCAATTTGTCATTCAATTTTGTTTAATAGGGCAATAAAATTGTTTTGTCTGGATGACTGGAATGACCTTTCACCATGTCTTGCTTCTACATCACTAACTCCACTTGCTGGTATAGCAATCTAACTTGCACTTGTTGAAGACATTAATGTGTTCAGTTGTTTATTGCCATCAGCTAGAGATGAATGCCTTCATCCTCCTGCTGCCAGAAGGCAGCATGTCAATATATCCTGATCTGTGTCACAGCAAAGTCAGTCAAATGAGCTAAAAACCAATATTGTCATGATTTATATACCAGCCAGCTTATGTTGAACTGAAGCAAGTTAGGAGTATTGACACGTCCTTCCCACTAACTGTAAGTAAGAGAACTAAACTCCAGCTAGGATCACTGACAGAGCAGCCTATAGGTGATAGGGCTTAAAACTGCATTTATGATACACAAAGTGAACACAAGTGTAGGATCTGAATGTGAGAGCCTTTGTGGTTTAGGAGGGTTTCATTTTCCTCTTCTAGGTTTACAGCCATTTCTATGTAAAAGTATCAAGAGAGATTTGAAAATGTGAATGACTTGATGCCAGAAAAAAATTGATTTAAAACAAACAAACAAAAAGTACACATCTTTCTGACTTAATATTTTCAGCATTTCCACTAGAGTGAACGATATATAACGTGTTATAGAAATCAACAGAATAACATTTAAAGAAACAGAAATGTCTCAAGAATATCAGGTGTTACAACAGAAAGGAAGATCCATGGAAACAATTTCTTTTAGTCATATCACATAGTGGGAATGCATTTAGATTTTTAAGGAAAAGACTGTAAAATATTTCCTTCAGCAACAAGCTGCTATTCATCACTGCTGAAGGAGATGTGACTGATGTATCTGGCTGTCATGGGGTGCTTTCTTTCCATAAGAAATGAGGAATCAGGAAAAGAATCCATGGTCATTTTGAGGGGAGAGGAACTGTTCACTGCCCTTTGTAGTGTTTTCTTAACAGAGTTACCTGCAAGGCCTTGAGGACTTGTTTCAATGAGCTAAATTCCAGCTGCTTCTGTCAGTTTTAGTGCTGCCTGGCTGTGGGCCATCAGTGAGTCCTTACATACTAGGAAGTAGTAAGTACACAAGCTAAAATGGATTTTAAGCTCCATATAAGCACCATACAAGCACCATCTATTTTCTCGGTTCCTTCATCTCCTAGGTCATGTGAAGTAGGAATATCTGGTGTACCAACAGACACTAGGTTGAGTCCAGTCCCCTTGAAATTTGTGCAAAAGAAACAGCAATCCATAGTGTTGGAAAAATCCCAATACACTGTTTTCTGGAATAAGTTTAGATGATTGTTTCAAAACTTATATTGAATTTTTGCTTAGAAAACAAACTCTCTCTTTGAGGAGAACAGAATTACAAGGGAAAATTGTTCAAAACAAAGGATTTTTTTTTTTCACTGTTCTTCTTTTTAAGCATGAAATGTATTTTGGGAAACAGCTCTGTTAACCATCAATATCATGAGGACAGAGGGACAAGCAGGGAGCCAAGCAAAGCTTCTTCAGAGAGAGTTTCAAAGTTGTGTGTTCCCTCCCCAGAGTAGGTCTCTGAATCAGAGTCCCCTTTTTGTGCTGCTCCCACTAACTAGGACTAAACTGTATTTCAGGCTCAGAGAGCTAACAGAACCATGTGGACACCTGTAGACACGCTACAGGCATCCTGCAGGCAGCAATCCACAACATTAGAGCTGGGTCAGACAGCATGCTCTGGCTGACGTGGCTTCCTGCCTTACACCCTCAGGCAAACCTGTGAAATTTCTTCTCTCTCAGGGTTTGAGGCACCTGAACCAGGTAAAGTGGGGAGAGAGGAAACCAGGAGATCATCTGACTGGGGAGAAGCCACAGAGTTAAGCTGCAAACAGGGAGGTGTGCATTAAAGGAAATACCTGCAGGACAAGGTCCCATCTGGTTCCAACTCCTCTCAGCTTGCAACACATGGTGGTGGTCTCTGCCTTCATTCCCTGACCCTATAAACCAGATGCTGCTTCTCAGCTCACCAGTCAAGCTACCTGCCATCTAACACACTAGCCATGGAGCAGTACATTGGTGCAAATAAGCATTAAAGAGAGCATTCACCAGGAAATAATTGTGTGAGACACTGGAAGTATGAGTAAGGCCAGAATAGATCTAAATATCAAAAGCGTAGCAGCATTTTCAGCTGAATCACTTTTCCCTCCATAACAAATGGTCTTGACAAATGAAAACACAGTATGAGACTATGTCAAATTAATTTTTCAACATCTTTCAGTAGAAAGCAGTCTTTAAAAATAATTTCTACTTTCTTATTTTATGTAGAAATTATGCATTAAAATTATGTTTTCAGTTCAATTTATTTGAATACATATATATAAAAGCATATAAATATATATA